>NC_069736.1:9384932-9499932 GCF_027358585.1 Pangasianodon hypophthalmus | reverse complement strand
ATATTATATCCATGTAAAGGCAATATATTTTCGATATCACGGTCACACCACATGACTTTTTTATGGGCTTTTTTATTGGTTAACGTGGTCAAAAAAAAATTAAAATTAAAATAAATTGATTTCATGTTTATATTAAAATTTCTAGATACAGCACTGTTCAAATATTTGCATTATTGTGAAAAATATGCAGGATTTTTACGATTTTGAAAAATACAATTTTAATCCCTCACTGGCCCACATAAGTGAGAAAGTCATACCTTTCCATTTTTGCAAATGTAGTCAAACAGCTCTCCCCCAGACACATATTCCATAACCATAAATATGTCAGTCGGTGTGCAAATCACCTGGTACCTGCAATCACAAGCAAAATGGAACTTGAATGGTTTCTAGAGATCATACACCGATCAGCCATAACGTTACAACCACCTGACTAATATTGTGTAGGTCCCCTTTGTGCTGCCAAAACAGGTCTGAACCATTAAGGCATAGATTCCACAAGTATAGACCTCTGAAGGTGTGCTGTGGTATCAGGCACTAAGACATTAGCAGCAGATCCTTTAAGTCCTGTATGTTGCGAGGTGGGGCCTCCACGGATCGGACTTGTTAGTCCAGCACATTCCACAGATGTTTGATCAGATTGAGATCTGGGGAATCTGGAGGCCAAGTCAACACCTTGAACTCTTTGGCATGTTCCTCACATGATTCCAGAACAATTTTTGCAGTCTGGCAAGGTGCATTATCCTGCCGAAAGAGGCCACTGCCATTAGGGAAAACTGTACTTGGTCTACAACAATGTTTAGGTAGGTGGTACATGTCGAAGTAACATCTACAAGAATGCCAGGACCCAAAGTTTCCCTGCAGAACACTGCCCAGACCATCACACTTCCTTGGCTGCTTCCCATAGTGCATCCTGATGCCATCTCTGCCCCAGGTAAGCGACTCACACACACCTGGCCATCCACATGATGTAAAAGAAAACATGATTCATTAGACCAGGCCACCTTCTTCCAGAGCGCCATGGTCCAGTTCTGATGCTCACATGCCCATTGTATGCACTTTTGGGGATGGTCGGGGTCAGACTGGTCTGGGGCTACGCAGCCCCATATGCAGCAAGCTGCGATGCACTGTGTGTTCTGACACCGTTCTATCATAGCCAGCATTAACTTTTTCAGCAATTTGCGCTACAGTAGCTGAAGTTATGACCATAAACATACTTCCAAATTAGGCCAAAATTTGACCTATTGGTCAAAGGCAATGCAGCATGTAAACAAAAGCAAACAGGGCAAAGAGTCTTTGTCACTATTGCGTAGTGTACTGTTATGGGTTTCATGGATTTTTTTTAAAGGTGTGAACGGTCCAGAGTGCGTTTCTGTGTGTTTATTTACAGATTAATAGAAACACCGGAGCTATGAACAGTAAAACACCCTGCAAGATTTTCATCTGACTGAGTCTCAGCTGATGGAAAGTACTAGGCTTGACTTATCTATATATCAGAGATGGAATAAGCAGTAGCCTGGACACTTGAGACAAACAGATTTAGAAACTTAATTTGAAGACAATAAAAATTGCAAATGTTTTCGTTTCCCTTAATTAGGAATTAATATTAATGCACTTAATTAGGTAACTAGCTTGTTGTACGCTATGGCATTAAATAGCTTTGCTACTAATTTTTAGCCTGTTCAGTTTTCCAGGCAACCAAAACATGGGACTGGGCAACACATTAAAGCTTTTATTTGCTAGCTAATGAATTTATTATTTGTCCACCTTTGATTATGTAAATTTGTATATTGGAAAGAGCACAGTATTGCATCAACCATGAGTTGTTTCAAGCTGTTTTCTCAAGCCCAACCAGGGGCAAAAAGCAACTCCTCCCCCACCTCAGTCTTCTGTAATTACATGTGTGTCTTTGCGCCTCTTTAGAAGAACCATGAGAAAAATGCTACTTTGGTCACAGGGGATCTGACTGCGGAAATATACAACAATGAAAACAACTCTTTCATACTGACAAAGCCTCTCTAACAGACAGAGGACTCGTTCGTGTTCAAAAACAATGTAGCCCATTTCTCATATACTAAACCCTGAAAGAGCATCAAGTGAGTCTGAGTGCAATAAGGAATCGGTGACAGAGGAAAAGTACTGTGAGTAAGCAAGTGAGTCAGAGGGTGTTAGGATAGTGAGAGTGTATGAGAGGTGGAGGCTGAAAGTGAGGGAAAAAGATGTGAGACAGTGTCAGTGTGTGATCCAATTAACAAGAGGCAAGGCTCGATTTATTAAACCTTGTCAATTATGGAACAGGAATTTTACTGAGAACCTCTGAAATATGATGTTTTTTCTCACTTACTACGTATGTGTGATGTTTTCCTTCATAAAAAGCCAAGTTAATCCAACTAGTTTCTTATCTATTTTTATGTGAATATAATACACAGCCCAGGACACATATGAAACATATGAAATATGACACATTTCACATATGAAAACCATTCAGATAAAATTAAAATAGCACTGTCCTATATAAACTTTATTGAGCATTGAACAAAACTGTCACTGCTACTTACAGTTTAATTATGTGCGGGTGCCTGAAGAGCTTGAGGTTCTGGATCTCACGGCGAATCTTGCCCACTACATCCAGACTGCGGATCTTCTGTCTGTTCAGGATCTTCACAGCTACCTGGTGCTTGGTCAGTTCATGCTGGCCCACTACAAGGAAACATAGATTGCTAATTTCATTTAAAGACATATTTAATAATAAGGACACAAAACGGAAAATAAAACAACTTGAGAAACACTGGACAAATGTATTCATATCACGCAAACCATGAAAGGTGAAAACAGTTTTGCTTTCTTCATCACAAGCAGGCAGCAAGCCAATCCTGGCACATCATTCTGAAGTCATTTTCATCACATGTAACAGATTTTTCATCACACTTCCACATCCAGCTTTTCAATCCACGCTGACGCCTGCAGCACTTACTGCTAATTGCTAATGATTTCCATTTCTTCTACATATGGTGTATTATATGACCTAAAACTTGTGGACACCTGACCATCTATATGTGCTTGTTGAACATCCCATTCCAGACTTAGTCCCCCTTTACCGTTAAAATAACCTCCACTATTGCAGGAAGGCTTTCCACTAGATTTTGGATCGTGGCTGTGGGGATTTGTGCTCATTCAGCTACAAGAGCATTAGTGAGGTCAGGCAATGATGTCAAGCAATGAGGCCTGGGGTGCAGTCTGCATTCCAATTGGGACAAACAGGTTGAAATCAGGGCTCTGTGCAGGCCACTCAAGTTCTTCCACTCCAAACTTGGTAAACCATGTCTTCATGGGTCTTGCTTTGTGTACAAGGGCATTGTCATGCTGGAACATGTTTGATAAGACTAAAGAGATTATTTTGACTTCAGGAGGACCTGAGAAAGTTTTGCTTGATTGATAAGACTAAAGAGACGATTACTGACTTCAGGAGGACCCGAGTAGACCACTGCACCACTGCATATCAACGGAACAACTGTGAGAGAGGACAACACCGCCTGCCTAGCCAAGAAGGCCCAGCAGCGCCTCCACTTTCTGCAGAGGCTGAAGAGAGCCAAACTCCCATTCTCACAACCTTCTACAGAGGAACAATAGAGAGCGTTCTGACCAGCTAACTCATCGTGTGGTATGGGAACTGCACAGTCTCTGACCGCAAAACCCTACAGTGGATTGTGAGAACAGCTGAAAAGATCATCAGGGTTTCTCTACCCACCAGACACTTCATACAAAAACCACTGCATCCACAAAGCCACGAGTATCGCGGACGATCCCTCTCACCCATCCCATGGACTCTTCACTCTCCTGCCATCTAGCAGAAAGTACAGGAGCATCCGTGTCACCACCCGCAGACTCCACAACAGTTTCTTCCCCAAGGCAGTCTGATTACTCAACACCCTGCTGCCTCGCAACACTCACCTGGGCTAGTCACACACACCTAACCCAGTACGACTAAATACCACTGCACACCTGCACTTTATAAAGCTGTACCAGACACTTTATGGAACACTAAACATATTGCTGCTACCTTACCAACAGTTTACAGCCCATGTTCTTTGTATTTATTGTTCTGTTTTATGTATTTATTGTCCTGCATTCCTCTCGAACTGTTGTGTATTTGCACTTTATATAGTCTTGCATACTTGTTATGTGTTGCACCATGGTAGTGGATAAACGACATTTCGTTTCAATGTTTACAAGCTACATAGAGAAACGACGATAAAAACCCACCTGTCTTGACTCCACTGACTTGTCATTCATGCATTCAGACCCCCTTTCCCCACATTAAGGGTCTTTTAACCAAAATGTCTAGCAAAAGAGTGTTTTCAGTGTTTCAGACTTATGTTAGACAAATAAAAGTATCTTTAACGTTCAACAGACTGACAGGAAGTGCTGTTTCTTCACAGCTAGGCATGTGGCAACAGTCAGTTAGACAATATACCATCATTTTCGGAACACAACGCACTGTTGTCATGGCTGATTAAATATATAATCACTACCACCGCATTATTTGGGAAAAGGCTGTCTAAAAGGCAGCATATTTGTAGAGGTTGTTTTCTGCTCTGGAGATAAAGAGTGCCCCACTTGGAAGGCAGCATAATAACTGTCTTCTAAGGTACCTTAGATTTTTAGTCAAATAATCCTGAGATACATTTGTAAGACAGCAAAACTATTATTCCAGTCACTGCATTACATGAAAGTTTGAGAAACATCTTGGGTTTAGTAGTTACTGCGATATTAAAATAGAAGTGACCAAAAATAAATAAATAAATAAGCCTTTAAATTTTGCATTCCAGGTACTTTGTATCTAATGTGGGCACAAATACAGAGAGATCAATAGAAAAGGAGAAAGAACAGAGAGAAACCAAAGACAGAACGTGCCGATTTGTTGATCCGAGCAGGATTCTGGTAACACATTAACTTGGCAGCCAGTCAAGCACAGTGGAGTGGCTCATCGACTCGGGTAAATGGCCTCCAGTCTGCTCAGTCTATTCAATAGCAAAACCACTGAACACACAACAGAATTTATACACAAATATAGTTTTCAGACACTGTTATTATATTCATTAAGTTGCCACACACAGACGCACACAAAGGGAACTGTAAATGACTAACCATCCTGTATGTTCATCAGGAAACATTCTACATGCGCAACTAAAATACAGCCAGCTGAAGGAGATCTTCATTTATCAGCATGAGAAAGCAAGAATGAGGACCATGTTTGCGGAGGCATTTGTGAATATAAAGAGCTCACAGGGTAAACAAAGCCTTGTTCACAAATTCTCAGATATAAAGACACATCTACGAACACATGACCTAATTTATAGAGACAGATGCTTCACTGGATTTGAAGGTCTTGTCTATTAAAACAGATATATGAAATGAAAATCCTGACATGAATTCAGTTGCCCCTTTTAAAGGACTGTGTCACAAATGCTGAAAGAAAGAAAAAAGAAAGAAACACTTTCAAAAACCAGTAAGGAAATGAAAGAAGAACAAAGACTAATAAGTAAAAATGTTGAATTGTAAAATTCAGTCAAGCGATGATTTGTTCTAAGCCTGATATTTCCCTGAAGCTGCGGACTGGTACTGGGTCAGATTTTAAATATTTTCCAAAACAATTCACTGAAGTATTTTATCCTGTGAACACATTCGAAGTTGACTGACAACACAGACCTCGAGTGTGAGCTGAAGACACGAACTGTCTTAAAGCTTGTAGCCATTACACCACACCACACTTCCAAGTATCTGATCATCGCTGGATATCAATATCCATATCAGGATCAAAAATGAAAATCGGTGCATCCCTGTCTGCTACATAGGCTGGAAATAGAAAAGTATTAGATTAGATGAGTATTAGATTACTATTAGTAATAGATGAGTATCAGATGAGTATTAGTAATAGTCATAGAAGTATTTGGTTCGAAAGAAACCAACAAAGAAATGTTTTTGTTGCATTTGCAAAGCTGTGAGCTCAATTTTAATGTTGAATAAATGTGTGCTTTTACGTAAAGCTGAGAATTATGTTTACAGTGGTTTAAATCTGCTCATAGTTTTATGATTTCCTGTGCAGCTCCTTATCAGCTCAATCAGAGCTCACTGCTTGGGCCTGTAAACAACGTGACACATATAAATAAATAAATAACAAACAGCAACAACCATGACAACTTTTGGGCTGCAGAACAGTTCATGTATTCACGACTAGTTATAAGGTTTAGTACTAATACTATTTCTTGTGGGAACGTTTGCTAATTAGCATTACAGAGGACAAATAAGAGCGACCACTAGCACAGCCGCCACTCATTAACCTCCAGTTGGATGGATAAAAACTTGCAGATTTACAGTTTTATGTTACAGTGAGAAACACACTATACATGTAAAAAAAATAATAAATAATAACTAATACATTTGGAAGACCCCAGTTAGCCATGTGACCTTAAAATACATCAGTGTTGCTCTGAATGGGACATTCTACAACCCTTAACGCGGCTTCATGTACTGAAACAACCACCAGGGTATAACATTTTTCTCCGGAAGCTAGCTAGCTCCATTAGCCCGCAACTAGCTGTAACCGCACCAAGGTAACAGTTTAACTAAAGCCAGTGGCAACACTGCAAGTTATACACAGAACTCTAGAAATGTCGAATTAACCAGATCCTGATTAAGTTGTATTAAGATCTATGCTGACTTCCACCAAAGTTAGCTACATAGCTATCTACTTAATATGCTACCTATTAAGCAATAAACGCCTTAGCTACATTGCTAACTCGTTAGCTAGTTTACTAGCTTAAGTCGCATTCAGTGTTTGATCAAGCTGAACGGTGCAATTAAAACTCAAGCACATAAGCTGCTCTAGGAATTACCTTTAACTTTCCCAAATGTCCCCACTCCAAGCGTGTCTCCTAGAATGTAATGTCCAATTTTCACTCTGCCTTCATGTTTATGTTTATCCGTCGCCATCTTCCCACATACGAGCCCTACCTGAAGCGGCGGGCGCAGTGCTGAAGACCGACAGCCAGAGACACACAGCTAGCGCGCCGCTTGTGTCCCAATCCTTTCATTTTACACTAAAACGCCCTCGTACGCGCGCACACGGTATAGGCTACGCTTTCGCTACGTCACCAAAGTGCGGTCCTGAAGGCGGAACTTAGGGTGTAGGTGTTAGAATTGGGACAGGGCCTTAACTCGTCTTATTTCCGGGTTCGCATAAAAGTCCCCCGAAAAAATAAAACCTCTTAATGAAAAAGATCGTTTTTCGCGTCTTAGCGCCGCCCTCTGAGGAAGCGAGTAGAAAACTCAAGAAAGGAAACAGGGACAGGAAGTGTGAGGGGTGCATCCTAAACTCTTTCCGTGCATGAATTCATTCTCTGTTGACCATAAAGTTTGTTTCAGGTTTATCGTGTGCACAAGTACAGTGTTAGTGAAATTCTTACTTGCGTGCTCTGTCTCAACAACAGTACAAATAAGACATAAACATACATTATCTACATATTAAATGGTTAGAGTCGTTTGAGTAGTTTAAAGTGGCAAGTGTGTATAGAATGTAGAATTACAATAGAATTACAAGTGCTCCTGGGGCTGTCGGTGGTATTAAGATGATGAAGGAAGGACATTTGTCCTTCGTTTGTTTACGGTGCATGACTTTTACTACATCTACTACACTGGGTTTCGAAAGTATTCAGACCATTTCAAATTTAAAATAGTTTAAATTTCCTTTTTGATTGATTTTTAATCTATACACAATAATCTATAATGACAAAGCGAAAACATGTTTTCAGAAATTTATTAAAAGTGAAAAACTGAAACTTCTCATTTAAATAAGTATTCAGATCCTTGGCCTGTTAAATTGAGTTCAGGTGCATCCTTTTTGCTTTATCTTGAAATGTCTCTCAAAATAAAGCTTATCTTGAGAGCTTGACTGGAGTAAACCTGTGACAAATTCAACTGACTGGAAATGATTTAGAAAGTCACACACCTGTGTGTATAAGGTCCTAAAATTTACAGTGCATGTCAAACCAAAACCAAAGCATGAAGTCTAAGGAGTGCTCGTAGACCCCCGTGATCAAACTGTGTTGAGAGATAGATAGGAGCAAAGGTATAAATCCATTTCTAAAGCTTTGAATGTTCCTAAGATCAGAGTGGGCTCTATCACTGTGAAATAGAACCACCTTGACTCCTCATAGAGCTGGCATCTGGCTAAACTCCTTCATAGAGATGGGAGAAACTGCTTGGAGGACAGCCATCCCCGAAATACTCCATCAATGAGACCTTTATGGTAGAGTCACTAGATGGAAGCCACACCTGAGTGAGACAAAAATTGAACTCTTTGGGCTGAACTCCAAATGCTATATCTAGCAAAAACCAGGAACTGTGCTTCAGCTAGCTAATGCCATCACTATGGTTAATCTTGGTGGTGGAAGCATCATGCTGTGGGGCTGGGTCTCAGTGGTAGGGACAGGGAAACAGGTCAGAATTGAGGTCAGAATTCTGCAAATATATTTAAAGACCTGTTGTTAGATATTAAATCTATAACAATAAAATGTGTAAAAACTGAAGGGGTCTGAATACTTTCCAAACCTACTATACATCAACAGCCATAACATTAAAACTACTGACAGGTGAAGTGAATAACATTGATTATCTCGTTACAATGGAACCTGTCAAGGGGTGGGATATATTAGGCAGCAAGTGAACAGTCAGTTCTCAAAGTTGATGTGTTGAAACAAGGAAAAATTGGGCAAGTGTAAGAATCTGAGTGACATTAACAAGGGCCAAAATTGTGATGGCTAGACGATGGGGTCAGAGCATCTCTCAACTGGCAGGTCTTGTGGGGTGTTCCCAGTATGCATTGGTTAGTACCTACCAAAAGTGGTCCAAGGAAGGACAACCAGTGAACTGGCGACAGGGTCACAGGTGCCTAAGGCTCACTGATGCACGTAGGAAATGAAGGCTAACCTGTCTGGTCTGATCCCACAGAAGAGATAATGTAGCACAAATTGCTGAAAAGGTTAATGCTGGCTATGATAGAAAGGTGTCAGAACAAACAGTGCATCGCAGCTTGCTGCATAGCTGCAGACTGGTCAGAGTGCCCATGCAGACCCCTGTCCACCACTGAAAGCACCTACAATGAGCACATGAGCATCAGAACTGGACCATGGAGCACTGGAAGAAGCTGGCCTGATCTGATGAATCATGTTTTATTTTACATCATGTGGATGGCCAGTTGTGTGTGTCGCTTACCTGGGAAGAAATGGTACCAGGAAATGGTAAATGTTTTGCTGGGAAACCTTGGGTCCTGGCATTCATGTGGATTTTACTATGACACGTACCACCTACCTAAACATTGTTATAGACCAAATACACCCCTTCATGGTAATGGTATTCCCTAATGGCAGTGGCCTCTTTCAGCAGGATAATGCACCCAGCCACACTGCAAAAATTGTTCAGGATGGCTTTAGGAACATGCCAAAGAGTTCAAGGTGTTGACCTGGCCTTCAAATTCCCCAGATCTTAATCCAATCGAGTATCTGTGGGATGTGCTGGACAAACAAGTCCAATCTATGGAGGCCCCACCTCACTACTTACAGGACTTAAAGGATCTGCTGCTAACGTGTTGGTGCCGGATACCACAGCACACCTTCAGAGGTCTTGTGGAGTCCATGCCTCGACGGGTCAGAGCTGTTTTGGCAGCACAAAGGGGACCTACACAATATTAGGCAGGTAATTTTAATGTTATTGCTGATCAGTAAGTCAAAAGTCTGGCATGGGCTTAATTGGAGCTATGGCACCATTTAAGTCCATGTGTGTTTCAAATAAGCCCACATCATGACTTATTGACAAACATAAAATTATATTGTTTTCAAAGAGTTAAAAATAGCAACAGATTTATTCAGTAACATGTTAAGCATTAAAAAGAAAGAAAAACAAGTCCCTTCTCCCTTTAATAATGCTTGTGTCATTCGCACCTAGAGAGTATTTAGCATCTCAAATATTATTTTGAGACCATTAATGCATATTTCCAGTAAATATATTCAGTGTGGGGTTCAATTAATATACCTTTTATTCGACCAGGTTGCATTCCATTTAAATAAAACCATGAAGTTCCCAAATCCAAATGTAAACGACAACAGCAAATGTAAATGTTAATACTGGATCTGAATTTTGATTTTGAGCCAAAAATTGCATACAGTTGACTGCAAAAGTTTGCATACAATTAGTTAAAGAGAGAGATGAAGCAATAAGTCTTAACCAACACACTTAATGTGTGTTACATGTTCTGTGATTATCACTAGTAACAAATATGGTTTGTTAATCATGCATGTTAGATAGTAATAAGTCAAAAAAAAAAAATCAAAATCAGTTCAATCTCCTCTTCTGAATGTGATATAAATATTCTCTAATTATTTCTATGCTTGCTGTTTGCCTTTGTAACTGCCTCCACCCTTTGTTGTATCCTCTGAGCAGCTTTTCTATCCTCTCAGTAATATTTGTCCCTGCACTCTTTCTAATATATCTGTTATAACACTACTAGATGTCAATCACTAGCAGAAGGAGTGACATGACAATAATTTTTCTTGTTGCTTTTGGTTAAACCATTTAACTAGACTATTTTTTTCTGTTGTTTATGCCTTATGTTTTAAATTGCTCTTTTGCTGCAGGGTTTTTTGTGGATTAACTGTAAAATAGAGGTAACATTTTCCTTTTTCATCCAGAAACAATGGGGGATCCAAACATTTGCCCTAAACTGTAAAATTATGGATAAAAAAGGTTTTAAGTATGGATAAAACACAATAAGACTGCTGAATTTCCCACATCCCCCAATACGTATTTCATTTAAAAGCTTAGATTCCTCTACTGTGATTAATGTGAGCTGAGTCAGGCTTGCTTGGGAGACTATATTCCAGTTTGACTCAGACATGCTATGCAATTATTTTTTTGAACAGAATTAGTTTTATCCCATTTTGATATAATCATTCCACTGTTTTAGAATGTCTTCTACTGCATCCAGGGTTGAATCATCCTGTTCAGAGCAAAGAAATGGAATGCTATAAGCTTTATTAACCATGTCACTGGGATTTAATATGTATTTTTGATATTTATTTTCTTAGAAATAGTGAATAGTCATTTAAAACAACATATCTACTAAATGAAGGCACTGCCATTAACTCTAGTATACTATTCCTCAGAGATACCCAGAACCTAAACATCATAGATATTTAAATAGACCACATAAGGGCTAGGGTACTACTACTTATTATTATTATTATTATTATTATTATTATTATTATTATTATTAGACCTGAAACATGCATTAATCTCATCACCTTGACAAAGCAGACTCTAATGTAATTTTGGAAGTGTGTTCTTTGTTCCAGGCTGAAAAATGCAGATACAGGGATAGTGTCCAAACCCTAAAAGGAACAAATAAAACATCCTGTTAATTTTGCAGTTGAATGTTACAAATGTCCCGCTGAAAATGTATTGTTTTGTTTAGTAGTGTTTAGTAGTGTTTTATTCTTACCTTCTTTTTAATAAGCCACTTGACAAATCTGCTGTCATAGAGTTCATCCTTAGTATTTAGGTCATTTAGGTCAACCTCTACAGGATGGATACATTAAATTTAATACCAGGAATGGACTAGTTTTGGATTTAACAAGGCTGAGACTCCACTGAAACTAGGCATGGGTATGCTTCCAAATGCATGCATCTGCATATACTGCTGACCGACTGACCATGCGTTATTCTAATAGCTTTAGCTATTAGAAAAGTGTACCAGTTCTAATTATTGAAACTTATGGTCAATCTCCAGGGTATTCTCACTTACTTTTAGGGTAAAAATGAACCTTACTGAATCTTCCTATTATGAATTCAGTGGAAGTAGCAAAAGATGATGTAGTGATATAAGTTTCTAGTAGTAGTAAGTCAAGCAAGTGGAATTGTGTTAAAATTCATTCATTCATTTTCCTTGTGGGGGTCGCAATGGAAGCAGAATTAGTTAGCCCAGACTTCTCTCTATCCCGAGTCACAGATTCCAGCTCATTGTGGGGGATCCCCAGACATTGCCAGGCCAACTGTGAGATCTAATCTTTCCAGTGGGTCCTAGGTCTGCCCTGGGGCATCCAGCCACCTTATCATGGAGAGTCCAGCAATCCTGCAAAGAAACCTCATATCTGCCCCCATGTACTCAACCTTATTATTTTGGTCACTTCCCATAGCTTGTGGCCATAGGTGAGGATAGGGATGTAGATTGACTGCTACATGGAGAGCTTTTTGTTCTCAAACTGAGCTCCTGCTTCACCACCACAGACTGGTACAATGATTGTAACACTGCTGCCAGGGATCTGATCCATTTGTCAATCTCAAGCTCTCTTTTTGGAGTTGTGGTAAAATGATGTATTATAATTTTGAACATGTTCAGGATTATGTCCAGACATGTTGTCTTTTCTACTAGTATTACTACTACTGCTGACATACAATTTGATATGATACTCACTCAGGTTGGAGATGTCCATCATCATAAAGTAGCCACCCTCAGGCATGATGGGCTGCAGCCCCACACTACTCATACAGTTGGCTAGCCTTTGGCATTTAGCTTGGAGCTGCTTTGGTAACTGTCTAAAGTAGCTTTCTTCTGTGCCAAACATGTTGTATTCTCTCTGGAAACACAGTGCTAGAGCCTCCTACACAAACAAATAGTCCACAGTTCTGTACTCATATAGTATACTACAATGTCATAATCCAATATGTGGCATTAGCTAAAGAAAAATAAATAATAAAATTGCTGAAATACTCTAAGTTGCACTGTACCACTGTAGATTTTGCCATTTGTTAGATTGTACTATTTTTTATAGTCATGTTATACTTAATAGTTTAATGCATAGGCATCCAACTCCAGAATTATTGGTACCCTGTACAAAAATGAGCAATAATTCATATTCATAACACTATAATTTTAAGCAACCTATTTACTTCAAAACTAGTGCAAATTTCTCTCTAGAAAAAAAATATCTTTAAAATTATGTGCTTCTCCAGCTTTCTTCCTGTAATGACAAGGTTGGAGAACACTAGAGTGTGAAATTTCACTGCAGAACATTGTCTTGAATCTGTAACAAAGAGAGCTTGGGATAAGACTTTTTAGTGTTTTTTTTTTTTTCCTTTTAAATGACTTCAAAACAAAAAGTTGATAGAGAGAAAGGAGGTGAGCATAAACACAATCAGTGTAAATTTTCTAATAGAAAATTTTAACATTAAACCAGGAACCGACTGACCAAAGACTACACAGAGCACTGAAAACGGCAGTTTAAAACTGCTGGGACTTGGAGTTCATTACAACATCTCCATGCTTAATATTTTGGGCAGCCTCCCATGGAAAGAAAAACAGCACTGAGTGTCTTCCCATAATGTTTAACAAGGTTGGAGAACACTTTTAACACATTTTATTCCTATGTTTTATGCATATATGCTGCCCTTTTCAATCCCAACCACCAAGTTTCCAGCAGAGTTCAAATCCTGAGACCAAAATGTAAATTGCTAAATACTGATTTTGTAATTTTGTGTCAATGTAGATATATATTTTGGGGACATTAACTCATTGAAAGTTCCACTTATGGAACTTATGTAACAAGTCCTAACCTCCTGAATTCACAGTGACATTATTCTTCACAAGAGCCCTGGACCACTGGCCAAAACACACACCCCAAGGCAGCCTTAAATCAGACCTTTTTTACAGAGGATATGAGGTTATTTCCTAGTATTTAGACCCCATTTTTGCCAAGTATTCCGACGGTGTGCATGCCCAAAATTTTTAATTTGTGAACGATTGTGAACCCTTGACCAGATTTTCTCCCTAGCTATCTGGCTGAACAATCTGCTAGAAGAACGGCACCATTGTCAACCCACTAGGCAGTCCAATAACTCAGCAGTCATTGCCCCCAGGCCTGTGGCGATTGACAAGAAACACTTAACACCTCTTGGAACAGAGTTAACAGAGTCAGGAGTGGTTTTAGGCAGGGTTGTGTCTCTGCCTATCAAAAGCCTGTAAGGTCCAGTCTCAAGTTTTGGTGAGTGAACCCTTAGTAAAGCAAATTACCTAGTCATCTGAGATATCTGTTTGTCTATATTGGAAATTCTACCAGCTTTACAGGCATAACATTTTTTAGGGGGAAAAAAACAGTTTTATTTATCAGTATACTGGTCTGAGATCTTTGTTTGTCTTACTCTTTGCCAAGCCAGGTGGACCATGTTTATTATACGTGTCAGTGTTACTGTGGCAGCGAGGACGGAGAGGAGGTGGGTTGAACCGGGAGGTAACACGATGATTCTCACCTGTGTGTGATCATGGCATTTACTTATGTGTGTTTTGTTTGTCATTTCAGGAGAATGCCATGCACGAGAGTGCAAGAGCTAGGCTGAGCTGAACTTTTTGCGTTCACAAGAACAGAAGGGCTGAAAAGCACACACAGAAAAGAAAAAGGACACAGGAAGCTCCATAAAGAGTCCAATTATTATTTTGGAATATTCTCTTGAACAGTGCCAATAATTTTGAAGTTGACAGTATTCACATCTTATAATCTGTTTGTTCTATGTTCTTGTTCATTTTAGAGTCATATTACAGTGCCCATTTGAAATATAAGAATTTCTACTATATATATATCATGGTAATTAGATTACTGTAAAAGAGACAGACTATACTTTTACCTGAGTAGGAGTGGGACAGTGGTATACAGAGTTCTGATGAATGCTTTGCAGGTGTTTAAGGATGTGTCCTGCTCCTATTGCCCAGCCCAACTGAACATGAGTAGAAAGGATTAGAAAACTGGGTCACAATGATTAAACAACACAGCTAATCAGAATTACTTTACAATTTGTATTAGAAATTTAACATATAGTTAAGTATGTTCACAGTTAAGTGAGCAGAGTGGCAAATTAATAAAGAAATTGTGCACACTTGTATTCAGAGCTCAGGTAGAACTACAATCTGACAATTAGTTAGTAACACAATATGTCACCCTGAAAATCATGTTTTGGAGGACATTGGAAGAGACGTGGCTCTAGCAGATAAGTGCTTGATCAGCATATCCTTCAAACCATGGGCACATTTTCCTTACAGGAGAGCACATAGAATTGACAATACTAATTTATAAATTCAACAGTCCAAAATGGACTGGCCTGTCCAGTCATTTACTGCAACTCAACAGTAGAGTTTTTCACCCTTATTGCTTTCTGCCACTTTGTGTCTAATACTAAATAACTAGTAATTAAGTACTAAATAAAATGCTATTTTATTAGCTGTCATATATTAAATAAAGAAAAATGGTGATTACAGTACAGTGATTAAAGTAATAGTTATAACTAGGACTGTTCAGACAGCAATATAATTGGCAATAAACTAGACTCCTATTAGATGTTTATTTGAATGCTTGCCATATTCTCATTTATATATCATTGTATGAATCTTTCTTTTTATATGTTAATTTTTTAAATTGTATCTTGTTTTTATGTTACATCATACTGCAAAGGGGGGAAAACACAATTTACTTATTCTGTCTATTTTCTATACCCCAATGTTTTTGGGCTTAAAAAAGAATTATGTGCCTCCTATGCATAAATGCTTTGCTGGGTTATCTGTCAGGCTGGATTGTCTTAAGGACTTCAAGACTATCCTCACATGTGCAATGGCCAATCATTACTATATATTATCTAAATGAGATTTTTTTGCTAAAATGTAGCTAGCACACAGAGCATCTGTCAAATTGGTGCAAACCAAAAGGGGTACAACGGACTCCAATATACCATGGTCAGATCCAAAGTTAAATAAAAATGATTCAAACCTACCCGATCCCAAAGCTCATCAGCAGGATAGGCATCAAATTTTGAATATGCATTCACCTTGTGACAGGTGCACAGAAATGGGCTGCCCATCTGGCTTAGGCACAAGCACAAGGGGGTATTTTAGTCACTGTGTGACTCTTCTGGTATTCCCATCTCTATTATTTTACTCAGTTCATCCTGAACAACTATTTTGTTTTGGTCAAGCAAGTGATGTACACTATATTGCCAAAAGTTTGTGGACACCAGAACATCAAACCCATATGTGCTTTTTGAACATTCCATTCCAGATTTAGTTGCTGCTTTGCTATTATAATGACCTCCACTCTTCTGGGAAGGCTTTCCACTAGATTCTGGAGCGTGGCTGTGGGAATTTGTGCCCATTCAGCTACAAGAGCATTAGTGAGGGCGGGCGAGAAGGCCTGGGGTGCAGATGGTGTTACAATTCATCCCAAAGGTTTTTAGTGGGGTTGAGGTCAGGGCACTGTGCAGGTCACTCGAGTTCATCCACGCCAACCTTGGCAAACCATGTCTTCATGGAGCTGGCTTCGTACACAGGGGCACTGTCATGCTGGAACATATTTGACCTAGGCCCCTTACACATACCATATGGACATGTGGTCTCCATGTCCGAATACCTCAGTTAAGGTATTTCTTAAGGTTGAATCATACAAAGACATTCTAGACAATTGTGTGCTTCCAACTTTGTGGCAAATGTTTGGGGAAGGCCCACATATGGGTGTGATGGTCAGGTGTCCACATACCTTTGGGCATATAGTGTAGCCGGCTGAGCACAGAAAGACTATCTGCAAATGGGAACAGAGTGTCTAGCAGTCTGGTCCTAACCCATCTCTGTCTTCCACTGCCACTGCCAGAGTAACATGGACTGCCTCAGTCATAAATGATGTACCCTGATCCGTTAGGATCTCTTGTAGTATCGCAACTTAAAGGAAGCGCTACCCAACAAGACACATACCAATTTTTAAAGAGACCTACAAAAGACCAATTTTTAAGGAGATCTCGATAAGTGGAAAAGGGTCCAATAGTCAGCAGATCTACCATTCAAGGTCAGACACTCTTAAACAAAACTCCTTGCTGATTCGCACTCTGCATGTTGCTTCTGGATTGGGGTAGGGCAGCGGGATCTGAGGAGACCCAAAGCACTTGATCCAACTCCATTGGGGCAGTCTGCCTGGAAGTGATTCACCCTCCACAGCCCCAACAGACCTGCCTCAGAAGTTGGAAATTGGCTATAGTTTGCAGCAGCTCCTTTTGGTCCAATGCTGGGGTAGATGAAATTTTGGGCATGGCAAGGACGACGTGCAGATTTCCTAGGGTACTTGAATATGGACATGTGGTCTCCAGCTAGCTGTATGGCCTCAGCCAAAGTGTTGGTTTGGTGGCATTGGACCCACTCCAAGGTACCATCCAGAAATTATGGGACAAACTGCACCGTAGCTACCTGTTCAATGACCTTCTCTGACTGTTTTTGGTCAGTTCTCAGTCAGTGCCTGCAGGAGTCCAGGAGCCTCTGGGCAATGGCCAGTCTCTCTGAATGGACAGTCTCTTTTGTTTAATGCCAATGAGTGGTCCAGCTGGTGGTGATGCTCTCAGGACAGACCAACCAACAGCTCTTCTGACTGCTAGATACTCCTGTAGCCTCTCTGGTGATAAGAGTCTGGATGCAGGGGGCTCCATGGATGCAGTGCCCTGAAACATATCCAGGTATATCAGGCATCTTCCTGAACATCTGCTTTTGAAAGCCAAGGAGAGCCTGAAGTTGCTGCTCCTGCAGTTTAGCTATAGACTGAAGCACTTCGGTGGGAGTACTCCATGCTTGAGTTTTTTCTAAGCAGTTCCCAGGTTTCTGCACCACTGTCAGAAGCACACCATTCAGAAAACCAGGGTAAGACCTCAAGTGAGATTTTCTATGTAAGCTTGTAAACTTGGCATTTTCAACAGACAGTAATATAAAACTTAAGGAAAAAGAAACAAAGCTGTATTTTTTCAGGTCGCTCACTGGCAGGTTGCTCACTTTCAGGTCGCTCACTTTCAGGTCTGCCATGTTATTACCCCTTTAGCTTGTCCTCAAACACCTCACTCACATTAAACCACACTCTATATGCTACATTGATGATGTACCCATGCAATGCTACACCAGTATTAGACAATTTTAAGCTACCACACATTTTTCTGTACTGACCTTCCACGAAATATGTTTTGAATATTTTGCAAACAGGATAGCCTATACTGTTAATGTCACAATTATACTAAATTAAAATGAACAATCCCAGATTTGATATTGCTATTGAAGACAAAGATGGATCTTCATGACAAATACATTAGAAATATTCTATATCTTCCACCTAATATATTACTAGCACTGACACTGCAGTCTTATATGTCATTTAATATCATTCTGTTTAAAAATGCAAAGTTAATATTTCAAATGAATATTTTATCCAAGATACATGATACAAGCCATTTATCATATTGTTCCTCGATTTTACCTTCCATCCTGTGGCACTAAAGCTCTTGCCTGCACTCCCAATAGTGACAGTGCGCTCCCACATACCAGCAAAACTAGCTGCAGTGGAAAAACAGGCCAATCCACACAGATCATTCCTCATAGGTTAAAGACATTTGAGCAACTCTTTATTACTGCATCATGTATCACATGCTATAAATGCTATAAATGTATTGTAAAGAACAACTGAAGAACAGGTTAAATGTGCTGAAATGCTGTAACCTAACCAAATGTAAGGATGTTGTCTAGGCTTTAAGCTTTAAAGACCATTATGTGTAATGTCTCTAAATCCACATGAAACTTGTGTTCTTACCTATTTTTATATGTTGTGTTCCATCATATGTTAGCCACTCATACACCTCATCACTGATGCAAATAACATCATGCTTTATACACAGGTCAGCTATCATCTGCAACTCTTCCCTCTGAAATACCTGTAAAATAATGTGCAGATCACTAATGAAAATAAGTTAATTCAAAAATCTGTACTATTGTTTTCCTCGTGATTTAATTTTAATATGATTCACTGGTTTGTAATTATTTATGATGTTTTCTATTAGCCAGTAGTTATAATAATGCAGCCTTACTAAATGTGCTTTTTTGGACGGTAACCATTGGACCATAAATAATTGAACTCTGTGGGTTGATTCAATATACTAAAAAATGAAATCATAAAAAATAATTAAACAAAAAAGAAAATTGCTGCTGTTGGTTCCAGGAACATTTTTAAATTTAGTTTTAATAAGTTTAATCTGGCTTGTGATATTGCCACTGCAGTAATACACTTCTGCCTTGTGTCACATTTTACTTCACTCATTTATTATTGGTGGATGTAAAATAAATCCAAACACTGCTACTTTTCATTTGAGCCATATCACTTACAATATGCATTCGCTCTCTCTATCATTTGACTCTCTATCATTTGACTAATCATTTGCCTGTCTGGCCGTGTGTGTGTGTGTGTGTTTGAAACAGACCAGCAGACAGAGAGAAATGACAGAAGGGCCTCATTCTTTTTGATTAAAAATAAATAAATAAGCACACAGTTTTTATATTTTTTATATTAGGAAGGATTTTTAAAAGGAAAAACAAGGATTAAAAGTATCAATATCTCAGTATCGACTGACCATCCCTGCTCTGGAGGTAAATAGGCATAACTCACCTTGCCTAATGGATTATTGGGATTGTTAATGATGATAGCTTTTGTATGAGAGGTAAATTTACTGGCCAGCTCTTCAGGACACAACACCCAATCAGCACTGGTCAAAGTTGGACCAGTGACCTTTAGCTGTAAGATACAGACAAGCATCCCAATGTTTTTATGTGTAAAAAAAATTAGGTGATGAATAAAGAAATGTCCATTCTACCCAAACAACATTTCATTACAGCTTTTCAAAGTGAACACTTACAGGTCTGAGGGGCACGTAGACAGGTTTTCCTCCTGCCGTTACTGTCATGGACTTATAGCAGTCAAAGAAAGGTTCCATGATAATTACCTGTAAAAGAGATCACACATGAGAGATACAGAGAGTAGACAAAGACAATTACATGAGGCTACTAGGGCATACTGTTAATAATAATAATGTTTAAATTCAATTTGATATAACATCAATTTAATATAAGATCAGAAACACAGATTTTTTTAAATTAAACTGTCAAGTATTAAATTATAGTCAAAGATTGATAAATATTGCTCTACTGAACTTACTTCATCACCTTCAGCAATCAGAGCCTGAATCGCACAGAAAAGGGCTCCATAGGCTCCCACAGTAACCAGCACGTCCTGCATGGGATCTATTTCCAGGCCCAAAATCCTCCCAAAGAATTTGGCAAGGATCTTTACAAGAGGTGGATGGCCCTGTGGGTCACATTACACATTTCCTTACTAAAACTCTGGAAAGTGATTAAGCCTGGTTAATTTAATAAAAAAGAAGACAATCTCTGGGCTTAGTTTTAACAAAAGACTAAAGCAAGCACTACAGACTGCTCTTTTATTTTAGACAATGCTATAAATGCAAGCTAACAAATCCAATGACTGAAGAAGGCATAAATGTAAGTTAATGAATAAATTAACAAAGAAAATCTTTGTCTTACAAGGATGCGTGTGTATTGGTGTATACTATTGCCCCCAGTGACGACATTGCAAAGAGCCTCCTTGACAAAACTGGGGGGAGGGAAGTCAGGGAGTCCATGGCCCAGGTTCACTGCTTTGTACTCAGCAGCTAGTTGGGTAAATTCCAACCTAGCAGCAAAACATTAGCAGTTACAACTGGCAAACATACTGAAAACCTACTATATACCTATACTATACCTAGCCACTGACAAAAGAATTCTGGGCATTAAATAATTTACAAGTATTACTGGAATTTCTATCCCTCTGTTTTCATTGAATTTGTTTGTGCATGTGAAAAAGCTAGAACTTATGAAATACGAAGAACAACAAAACAACAAAAACAAATCTAAATGTCACAGAAAAGTTGAAGTGAACAGAACACGTTACAAGAATGATAAAAAGAGCATTTTTAAAGATAATGACTTAGCTACTTTTCCTTGGTGAGATTTCAAATCTCTCCAAGGCTATATCTTAAACTGCATTCCACACTACATAGTGTGTTCAAATTCTATGCCATATATTGGTTTTGGCCACATATTAATATCAGTTGTCATGGTAACCAGGAGAGCTTAACTGAGGTTGTTAAATGTTTAGCTAGTTGGTTGACAACAGTTACTAAATCGGTGGTACCATGTGTGACATATATTAACATAGCCTACTATTTATTCTAGTAGAAAGCAGTTTTTGGATTTAGCCCTGTGACTGTGTGCTTGGTTAACACTTTAGTGCACCCTTACCAAAATATTTGCATAACAGCTTTGAAACACACACACATACACACACACTTGCATTTTCTTTTGCCAACTTTTGAAAATTTTGTTCCAAATTTGGATGTAACAAGTAGTGTTGCGGGATCCCTGGTTCACACTGTCTGTGAGGAGATTTTATCTGTGCATGTTTGTATCTAGTTTGCATGAATTTCCTCCAACTGGCTGAAAACATGCAGAGGTAGGCAGACTGCTAAATTGCCCCTAGGTGTGAATGTGTGTGATTGACTGGTGTCCCATCTGGGGTGAATTTTCTCACCCTGCCCCCAGTATTCCTGGGAAAGGCTCCGGATCCTGAGTGACTCTGACCAGGATAAAGCAGTTACTGCTTTGACATGAATGAATTAATTAATTAATTCAGATATAGGTACATTATATTTATTAAGAAAATTAATAACAAAATGTTTTACAACCTTAAAACAGCAAGTAATACAGCTATACTGTGGTTACTGTTGGAGGTTTTAAAAAAAAATTGTATTTAAAAACAAAGCGAGTAAATTATTACCACATGTGCTTGTTGATTGCCTCGGTCCTTGGTGTATGGAGCTTGCGTGACATGGTCTAAAAAAATATGAACATGTGTCAGGATATAGTCTGTAAAAAAAGCAATTACAGTTTGGTAATTTAAATCATTAGAATCACACAGCATGTTTTGAGTTTAAGCGTATAAACTGGCTACAAATAATTGTCTAAACTAATTCATCTAAATAAACAAACTGATATGCTCATGTATACAAATGCTAAACCATACAGTTGTAATCAAATCTTAAGTTATGTTAAGCTTGAGCATAAACTTCTTGCAAAGTTTTAAAAAATTCTGCTTACCAAAACAGCTGAAATTGTACAGAAACCAGAGACTGGCACTGAAAGTGAACAGATAAAAAATATTAACCAGACAAGTAAAAGGCAGCTGTGTAGATAGGACTGACTCTAATATTGATCAGGCCTCTCACTACATGAAGTACTGAGAAGATCTGATATTTATCCACCCTACATTGTTTTTCAGGTCATGTGAATGACTAATGTCTTCCAAAGTAAATCATCATTTAACACCACTGTTCTAAACATTCCAGTATTTAAATGATACCTTCAGGGAAAGACTTACAATGCTTACATCCTTAGCCATATGGATAATATACACAGACTTAAACCTAAATAATTCCTCTCTGAGTGCATTTGTTAAGTACACTAAAATAATTTGAATCTTTTGCTTACTTTTAAATCTTTTATTATTTGTCTATTACAGGAAAGGTTTGTATTGCTAAATATGTAATAGTACTAAATAATAATTACTACTGTACTAGTATATTCCTACTGTACTGTAATTTCCTATAAAACACAATAGCCTTTGTGGTGATAAGGTCAGCATTATACTATAAGATTATATATGTTTAGTAATTAATTCTTTGCAGTTCAAGTTCTAGTCAGCATTTTCTTGTACTGTTATATTTTAACATGGCTGAGCCTTATTTTAGGTTAGTTTAAATGCTGAAACATGAAGACCACATTGTAGGCACATCAAATCAGATCAGAACAGTGTACAATGTACAAGGTTGACTAGGAAGTAGTTTGGGAGCGTTCCTGGTGGGACACTCTATTTTTCTCTGCATGGACCAGCTGTTAAGTTTGAATTGTCAATTCCCTTGTGAGAGCACATGCTGAGATCACATGCTGGAGAAAAACCGGAATGATGGTTACTCAAAGATGATTTACATGCTTCACGTGGTGCAGTAAGAGACAACCTTGCCTGAGAGAAAACAACACTTCTTGGAGCTGGAAGTAGAGCTTCGAAAGTGTCCCACTGTTTGTATTTAATTTATGTTGAGTTTTTTGTTTGTTTTATAAACCAGTAATGATATAATAAAGCATATCAGCATCTCTCTTTCTCTCTCTCAGACCAAGCATATGTAGCATCTTTGTGGTTTTTTCTCTCAGAAAATTTACTAAACTACTTAAAGGGAAATATTGGCTGGTAAGAGATGACTAGTTAGCAAAAGTAGCCCTGGTTCGTCCTTTGATACAACAGTAAAAACCGAGTTTAATATAGTATATGTAGCTAGGTTACATTTGTAACAATTCGCTATGGCTTCACTCTGTGGGACACGTATTGCAGACAGCATGCACAAACCTCACATTAATGACCCAATCGCTTTGTGTCATGAAGCCAAAAGAGGGTCACAAGTGAATGTCTGGCTTTATTAAAAACCAACATAGCAAACAATGCACTAGGCAATACTCAGAAATTTGAGGCAGGCAAACGGGTAGGCAATTAGCAAAATGTATGGTGGAGGATCTGTGATGTGTTTGGGCTGTTTTTCCTCCAAAGATCCAGGGAACTGAAGCTGAAGAGGAGAATCCACAAGAGAGGACACAGAACTCTGGAGCACCTGGAGAGATGATGTATTGAGAAGTGCTCTGTATCATGCACCATAGGAGAAGACGCAGTTCTATTATGTTGCAAAGGGATGCACAAGGTTGCACAAAACACTAAATGCAGGGATGCCAATAATTATGGCATATGGTTAAATTTATGGTTATGGTTACATTTATATTTTGATAAGGTTTTCTTTTTCTTGAATAAATTTTCTTCAGTTAATGGTAAATTTCTCTCATATTATATATTCATATTATAAATTCAGTGTATGATTAATTAGTCACAATCTTTTTTTTTTTTTTTATTAAATTAACCATTCTTACCAAGGGTGTCAACTTTGAAATTAACTGTATATATTTTATAAGTATGCTTGCCTCACACCCCCAGGGTTGTGGGCTCAAATCCCACCTCTGCCCTGTGTGTGCAGAGTTCGCATGTTCTCCCCGTGCTTTGGGAGTTTCCTTCCCCAGTCCAAAGACATGATTTGTTGGTTGATTGGCATTTCCAAATTGTCCATAGTGTGTGAATGTGTGTGCAATTGTGCCCCATGATGGGTTTGCACCCAGACCAGGGGTCCCCCACAACCATGTGTGGGATAAGTGGTACAGAAATGGATGGATGAATGGATTTTATAATTTTTAATATGTACAGACTGTGTGATAGGCACAGTTCCAAACAGTTGGAATGATAAAAACAAATGCTGTGTTTATGATGACAATTAAGATTTTAAGTAAGGTTTACCTATTTATTTTGTAGTGTTTGACTAAGAGATGGGTGTATCAGTATAGTCCATGGTCATGTTTGGTGTCATTTCAGTACATATTTCATGATGAACAATGTGCTGACTTCAATAGTAACATTCAATTGGTATTAAAAGGCCCAAAGTGTTCCAAGAAAACATTCCCCACACCATTACACCACTTCCACCTGCCTGGACTGTTGACACAGGGCAAGCTGGGTCCATAGATTCATACAGCCCGTCTGGCACCAACAATCATGCCACGGTCAAACTCACAGAGATGACATTTTTTCCTCATTCTGATGATTGATATGAATATTACCCGAATTATATAATCCTGTATAGCACTGAGAGTTACAAAATAAAGGACACTAGCAAAGTAATGCTCTAACTAGCACTATGAAACCCATAGTAGCAAACAGACAAATGAACAGGTTCCAATTCTTTTTAACTGTAGTATGCAAGTTATTTTTATTTGTTATTAATTTTTTTAAAAAGGGCTCCTTATCTTTTTCAAAAATAGGCCATGCACTCTGGGTGGGAGGGATGGCATTCTCTCATCAACCAGCTGATGTTCAGTGCCATCCAACTAGCTATCAGGTTCTTTCTGGTTCTCAGATTTTGCCCTGTGCTGACCCTCCCAGACAACATTGTAACAGTCAGCGATATCATCCATCGGCACAAGGCAGCATGAGGTCAAGCAGCAATCTGTCTTACGCAGAATCTCCTCAGGCAACTGGGCTGGTTTAATGAGGTGCAGAAAGACTCTTTTTTGCCAGTGCCAAGTCAACATATTGCCTGCTGTGACAGAATGGCCTTGACCTTGATGCCTTCAATGAAGATAAGCCTTCAAAGCATTCTTTGCTGTTCCCAATAGATGCCCTCTGGTGTCATTTGGACTGGACAGCATCTAATTCTCAGACTAAGTGTAGTCAATATGAAGGCAAGACATAGTCAGAGGTGTACCATGCCAGGAAGTCTGTGCTCCTGCTAGAAGGGTATTTGCCATGCAATTTCTCCATATTTTATAAGATTCCCATTGGTGTGAGCAGGGCAGTGGTGGTAAGGAGGGGTGAAATAGAAAGCTAGCTACATATGTAACTGGTTCTATGAACATGAACCCTGTATAACAGCCAGTGTTTCTTGTCATTCAGAATGTTTAACAGCTTGTTAAGAAAGTAGGGAATCACTGATGTCAGTGGGGACCTTGTTGTAGATCTCTGATATCACCTTTACCCAACACCTCTGAACCCTGGGTATCATCTACAATTGTTGAGTGACCATAATGATATACATGCCATGAGACTACCCATAACCAATTCTGATTTATTAGCATGAGCTTGATTTAAAACAATTCTCTTTTTACCTGGTTACAGTAAAATAAATTTCCCCTACTTGCCTGCTTAACAAGCGTTATATTGCAGTTTGACATAGATACACTTTGGAAAGCTCATCTCAGACAGAATGAGTATCCTGTATTTTTTCATCCTTCCACTTTCTCAGAATATCTTCAGCTGCTTTCAGGGTTGAGTCATCCTGTTCATAGCAAAAGAAAAAAAAAAAATCCCTGGGACCAATCGCTGTTGCAATGTGATATGATACAATATCTTCCTTATTATACACTATAATGAAATGACATTTATCGTACTCTCTCGAGCAGCTTTCTAATAATAAGTGAATAACTGGCAGCTATACCTTTACGAAGCAAATTCTAATGTAGTTCTGGAAGTCTGCTTTGTGTTCTGGGCTGCAAAATGCAGATACAGGGATAGTGCTCAAACCCTGAAAGAACATACAGAACATATCCTGTTAATTTAACAATAAATAACAAGTGCCATTTTGAAGAGATCTCATATTCTAGTCAATATGATTTAATCTTACCTTCTCTTTGATAAGCCATTTAACAAATCTGTAGTCATGAGGTTCATCCTTCGTACTTGGGTCATTCAGATCAACCTCTACAGGAAAGACACAAAATTTAATACTGGGTACAGACTACACACTTGGGTTTCGATTTAACAGTCAGTGTCCATGGAAAGAAAGTGTTGCCTATGCTTACAGATCCATCAATCCATTTTTCCTACCAAACTAATTTCATATCAATTATAGGTAGGTTTACAGTTCCTAGCTTATAGTCATCTTCAGGATATTTTTATACATTTGTAGAGAATTAACCAAGGAGATGTTTCAGTTTCTAAATTCACTTTTAGTTATTATAAATCATGATATACAGTGCATTCACAAAGTACTCAGATCCCTTCACCTTTTTTTATGTTACAGCCTTAATCTAAAATGGATTCAATCCTCTTTTCTCACCAGTCTGCTAGCAGTCCATAACAAAAAAACAAACAATTTCAACCCATTTCCAGTGATCATCCGTGAGGTATTTCTATAACTGTGGACATGTCATTTCCATGTCTGCAACTCCTGGTCCTCATCCCACAACATCATCACATGACCCTTCTGTCCAGCACCTATCCCTGCTCAAACTCACCTTACTAATGTAACTCTCCTGTTGGCAAGCACACTCTCCCCTTAAAATAGCCTGGACTAGCAGTGTTACATTGGCCCCTCTTGCTCCTAGCCATTGTTATCTATCTTGATTATTATTTTGACTTTTGATGGCCAGATGAAAATTCATGAAGCACTGAAGCTTTCCAGCCAAATTAGTTGAAAAATGGTTTGTTTCTTGAGGCACCGTGTCCATTAGAGGCCTCTCTAGCATGTAAATTTGTTTCAGATAAAAGCACTGCATATGTAAAATTTGGACTTATAAAGGCCAAAAAGAAATAAATGTCATAACGTAAGCCATATCAGATTAAGGAATTCTTGAAAATGTATTCAAATTTTATTATAGCCTATAAGTTTACATAATGAAGTTTGTATAATGTATATGGGCAGTGATATCTTTTTAATAACAATTTACACTGAACAGGATGATTGGATGATTACATAACAATTTACAATACAATACATAAGATATTTACATGTTTCCCAGAAGACAAAATTTACACCGATTATCCTGTTCAAAAGTTTACATCCCCCTGGCTGTTAATGTATCATGTTGCCTTCTTGAGAATCAGTGAATGTTTGCACCTTTTGTAATAGTTATGTACGAGTCCCTCAGTTGTCCTATGTGTGAAAAGATGGATCTCAAAATCATATAGCCACTGTTGGAAAGGAGTCAAATAAGCAGAAGATGCTGAAAAACCAAATCATGTGCAGTACATGGAGGATAGTTTAACTGCTCAGGACAAACAAAGAAATCATTAATTTATTAATTGATTAATTTTTAAGATATTGTAAAACTTGTATGTTCACATATGTACGTTTTTCTTTGTTCTTTAATGATCATTCTCCATCATTATTAAAAGGAAAAGGACGACTCACTCAGAGTGGAGATGTCTGTGATGATGAAGTAGCCACCCTCAGGTACAAAAGGTTGCAGCCCAACGCTCCTCAGACACTTGGTTAGCCTGAGCCTTTTGGCCTGGAGCTGCATGACTAGCTGTCTGAAGTAGCTTTCTTCTGTACCAAATGTGTCATATTCCCTCTGAAAACACACAGCAACAGCCTCCTGCAAAAATAAGTACATTGTATACTTGACCACAAAAGCATAATTAAATATGTTACAGTATACCATTTAACAATATTTAGTTCAAATTATTCATTGTTATATTAGATACATCTAGCTGCACCATGCCACTTTAGTTTGCACATTTGTTAGATTATGTTGATTTGTATGGTCATGCAGATGGTTAGTGTATTGCTGAATATTTTTATGTCTTTCCATAGAATTCCTGTATATTGTTTTGATTTTCAAAACAAAGTTCCTTTGTACTCGGTACATTTGGGATTATTTGCAAACAGATGGTGTTTTTACCTGAGTAGGAGTAGGACAGTGGTGTACAGAGTTCTGATGGATTTTTTGCAGGTGTTCCAAGATGTGTCCTGGCCCTATTGCCCAGCCCACCTAAAACAAAATTAGAGCAGGTCCATAACCTGTGTCACACTAAATTCTACTAAATTCTACTGAATTTAAAAGAGGGGTAGCCTAGGTTATTTTACATTGATTTGCTCATGTGCTTCGAAACGCACATTAAGACAAATCCTTTTTCATTTCTGACAAAAAGTACCCCATAATGGAAAAAACATAAACCAGTTTTTGAGTCATTATCCGAAATCTGTGCCTTTAATGTCCCTGCAGCAAACTTTTCATATTTTCCAAAAATGCTCAACACCTCCTAATTTAAAATATCTCCTATAAATTTATTTGTTTTTCTGTAATAAAGGAAATATTTATTGCAGTTTATACACATAGCCAATAGACAAAATATTGTAAATATATAATATTAATTTCTCATATTTACATTTATTGCATTTAGAAGACTTATCTAAAGTGACTTACAGATGTCCTTTGTAGTCCTTCTTTGAAACTTCAAGCAAGTTCAATAGGTCAGGTGTAAGAATACCATCAAACTAAAGCCATGTTAGAGAGAAGTTAGTAAAAAAAAAAAAAAAAAAGAAATCCCAAGATAACAAGAGACTGAACAAGCACATGATCCTCCTGATGTTGTATAAGAGAACCTGCATTGTTAGCACTGTGAGGAAAGAAGGACTGTTGGTTGTCCAGATCAACCACAAGGTGCCCGTGGTGCCAGATGGCAAACCGCAATTCTGACTAGCATAAACCATCCACCAAGTGACCAGGTAAGGGGGATATTAGTCAGAGAAGCAGAGGCCAAGGGTAACTCTGGAGAGAGATTCACAGCTCAGATGGGAGATGCTCACAGGACAACCATAGCCTAGAGACTCTACAAAGCTGGGCTTTATGGAAGAGTGGTCAGAAGAAAGCCATTGTATAAAAAAGCCATATGAAATCATGTTTGTATTTTACCAAAAGGCACGTTGGACACTTAACAAACATTTGGAAAAAGGTCTTGTCAAAATTAGACTTTTTGGCCTTGGCACAATCCCAACATGATAACTCAACAGGGCTCACCAACCCAACAGGGCTCACCAACCCCCAGAGAAGCACGATGGTGGTAGCATCATCTTGTGGGGATTCTTTTCAAGATAACAAAAATTATCCTAGATTCTTATTTAATACAATAGCAAAGTTAACTAGGAAGAAGATCACCACAGAAGCAAAAAAAACAAAAAACAGTATATAGTACAGTATAGTAGCAATGAATTTTTCCAATGACAAAATTAAACTATCAGGCAAAAAATTCAGAGTATTAATTTAACGTTAGACAATTTGATAACTAATTACGTAGAAAACAATATAACCACATCAGTGATACTACCACTCTAAAAATATACTACCAGAAGCTATTTATTTAAAATAATCAGTTCCTCCCTTAACACTGGCTATGTGCCTAAATCCTTCAAACTAGCAGTTATCAAACCCCTGATTAACGAAACCCGACCTCAACCCTTGTCTGCTGTCTAACTATAGGCCAATATCAAGCCTCCCCCTTTATCTCCAAGATCCTAGAAAAGTTATAGCTCAGCAGTGCATAGGAATAACATTCATGCATATGTAAACTAAAGTTTGGTGTTCCACAAGGCTCTATTTTATGCCCACTGCTTTTTTCTCCATATATGCTAAGTCTGGGTACAATTATTTTTAGTCATGGTATTAGCTTCCAAAGCTAAACCGATGACACACAGCAATATGTTTCAGCAAAGCCAGATGAAAGACACCAGCTTAACAAAGTTGAGGAATATGTAAAAGACATTAGAAAATGGATGCTGAGTAACTTCCTCCCCTACTTAATTCTGAGACGACAGAAATACTTCTACTAGGAACACAGGCAGCTAGAAGTAAGCTTTGTAATTACATAGTAACTCTGGATCACCTTTCAGTTACATCATGTGCAACAGTGAAAGGCCTTGGTGTGATTATTGAATCCAATCTCTCATATGAAGCTCATTTAGATAATATTATTAGCATAGATTTTTTCATTTCATATATATTATGTCACTACAAAATGCAGAAAAAATAGTTCATGTTTTTCTTACCTCTAATAGTACCTCTAGGACTATTCTATGCCTTGCTGTCTGGATGTTCCAGTAGGTGCACAAATAAATTCTAGTTAGTTCAGAATGCAGATGCCAGGGTCTTTCCTAGAGCTTTACATCATCCCTATCTTATCCACACTGCACTGGTCCCCAGTAAAAGTTTGCATTGCATTGCATAAAAATTTTTTACTACTATAAAGCACTGAATGGTCTTGAGTCACAGTAGTTGAGCAAACTTTTGGTCTTTTATGATCTGCCATGCCTGCTTTAATCAAAAGGTGCAGGCTCTTTGTTGGAACCTAGAATAATGAAGACTACAGCAGGACTTTTTTTTCTTATAAAGTCCTGCAGTTATGGAACAGGCTTCCAAATAGTGTTCACAACTCAGAGCCAGTCTCAATCTAGGCTAGGCTGAAAACTTATTTGTTTAGTCAAGCCTTTTCTTAATAGCTTTTCTCTTAGGTAAAGGCACAGATTTGGTGGGTTCATGGATATAAGGATATAATGCGTTCACTCAGGTTTGTTGACGATGAAGTGGCTGGCCACTTTATGTTGCATATGCCTGTGTTACCTTCTGGCTCTGATAGTTAATATATTCACTTGGTTACTTAAAGCTGAAACTCTAATGAAAATAAAAATGACCCTGGTGTGCATACTGAAGATGCTTGACTCTATAGTATACAACTGTAGAAGAGTAATGATTTATATTCTCACTATCTGGTGTCACCCAGAAGAGGATGGGTTCCCTTTTGAGTCTGGTTGTTCTCAAAGTTTCTTCCTTATGTCATCTTAGGGAGTTTTTCCTTGCCACCATCACATCTGGCTTGCTCATTAGGGATCTCTAAATCTATATCTATATTCAGGTATCTGCAAAACTGATTTCTGAAAATGCCCATTGTTGAGTGCTATATAAATAAACTTTAACTGAATTGAATTTGAACTATTTCTAAATAACTGAACTCAGTGACCCTTTCACAAAGTTTTATAAAGTTATTAACAATTTAAAAAAACATATAATCTAATTTCCATTTCTATTCATCATTCTTAAAGTCCACCTCTGATTTTCAGATTTTCAGTTGATCAGACATGATTTGGAAAAGCGTAAATCTGTCTATATAAAGACCCACAGCTGCATGTTAGAGCGAAAATCAAGCCATCAGGTCAAAAGAATTGTTATGCTTGTAGCATCAAACCCAAAAAAGTTAAGGCTGCAACTGCTACCAAAGAATACTTCAACAAATTACTGGACAAAAGGCCTTAATTCTTGTGTTAAGGTGATATTATACTTTTTCTGTTTTTAGTAAAATACAAAACATTGTGAAAACCAATTTATGTAATTTCATAATGTAAAAAAATTATTTACAGAAAACTATAGAAATCAGAACACTTCCTAAAAAGACTGTACATGATACAACAAACAGCACACTGAACAGCACACTGTGATATAGCCATTAAATAATGAAAGTGGGCTGTACGGTTTCACACCATTATTTTATTGTACCATATGACCCTATTACCTTCCATCCAGTGATACCAAAGCTCTTGCCTGCAGTCCCAATGGTGACAGTGCGCTCCCACATGCCTGGAAGAGTCGCTATAATGGAAACACAGATCAAGTTAAAAAGATCTTTAATATTACATGGTAGATCACACACTGGTTAGTAAACAGCAAAAATATTCTAACTATATCAAATGTTAGCACCTTTGTCTAGGTTCTATATATTTAAAAATTCATAGCAAGGTTTTCTTCTTACCTATTTTAATATGTTGTGCTCCATCATATGTAAGCCACTCATATACCTCATCACTGATACAAATAACATCATGCTTTATACACAGGTCAGCTATCATCTGTAACTCTTCTCTCTGAAAGACCTGCAAAAGAAATTTCTAGAGCGCTAACGGAGCCAAGTATTATTGGGAAATCTAAACCATGGTTTCACTAGTCTTCACTGGTTTGTGATTCTTTCAGTCCTTGATCAGTTTGCTTCTTTGAGTGCATAACATATGAAACACAGCTCCATTTTGCAAACAATATTTGGACAAAAAAATATATTAAACTCTGAAAGCAAATGGAGAGAACTCACCTTACCCAATGGATTATTGGGATTGTTAATGATAATAGCTTTTGTGTGAGAGTTAAATTTACTGGTCAGCTCTTCAGAACATAACACCCAATCAGTTCTAGACATAGTTGGACCTGTGACCTTTTGCTGTAGGATACACACAAGCACCCCAGCTTTTTTATATGTAATAATAAGTTATGTGATGAATACAGAAATGTACATTACAACCAAACAACCTTTCACCACAGTTTTTCAAAATAAACACTCACAAGTTTCAGGGGCATGTGGACTGGTTTTCCTCCTGCCATTACCGTCATGGGCTCATAGCAATGATAGGAAGGCTCCACAATGATCACCTGGACCCACATAACACGCATAAGAAGGATAGAGAGTAGAGAACAAAATTATGAACATAAGGCTACCAGGGCAGTCTGGTGATATACACTATATGGCCAAAAGTATGTGGACAACTGACCATCATACCCATATGTGGTTCTTCCCCAAACTGTTGCCATCATCATCTTCATATGCTATAGCTTTATATGCTGAAGATTTCCCTTCACTGGAACCGAAGAGCCCAAACCTGTTCCACCATGACAATGTCCCTTTGCACAAAGTGAGGTTCATAATAACGTGGTTTCCCAAGGTGGAAGAACTTCAGTGGCCTGCACAGAGCCCTGATCTCAACCCACTAAAGACCTTTAGGATGAACTGGAATGCTGACTGCTCCTCAGGCCTTCTCGCCTGACATCAGTGCCTGACCTCACTAATGCTCTTGTGGCTGAATGGGCAAATCCCCACAGCCATGCTCCAAAATTTAATGGAAAGCCTTCCTTATGACTGAAAAGGTGGACTAAATCTGGAATGGGATGTTCAAAAAGCACAAATGGTATGACGGTCAAGTGTCCACAAACCTTTGGCCATATAGTGTATGTTGTACATAATGATTCTCCAATTTGTCCAATTTACTATAAAATCAGCAGCGCGTTCAAAAGTATTTAGGACACTGTATTTTTTAGTAGTTATCCAAGTTAAGCTATCATAAATATTACTTCACGGAACTTACTTCATCACCCTCATAAACCAGAGCTTGAACTGCACAAAAAACAGCCTGATAGGCTCCCATGGTAACCAGGATGTCCTCCATGGGATCTATTTCATGGCCCAAAATCCTCCCAAAAAACTTGGCAAGGATCTTGACAAGCGGTGGATGGCCCTGCAGGTCACATTACACTTTTCCTTAATAAATCTAATTTAGAGGGGCACTGATTAAGCCTGGGGAGTTAAAAATCATTTTAAGGGAGAACCTCAAGTAATTTATTGATAAGGATGGGCCTAGTTTCCATAAAAAAAGAATAAAATTCTATCAAAGTAGATATAAACATTAGTTAATGTTAGTAAACGATGAAAGAAAATGTATGTAACTGTAGTTCTGTTATCTCTGATAACACCAGGGGTGGTGTGTAGCAACTGTATACCACCACATGCGCACACAGACACATGTCATGAAGTGATGTATGACACAGTATTCACTATAATTACCGCCATGATACATCTAACATTCCTTAGAATCTTCGGTTCCTGTAGTGGCTCACCTCTGGTCACAGTGCAGAGGAGTGGTATATGACATGTCACAGAGAGAGCTGGGCTTACAGTCTGTCTATAGGCTAAGATGATTATGTCCACCAGCCAGTGCGCTAACCTCTGCTCCTGTGTCTTGTATACATTGCAAATAAACATCTGGTCTGAGGATCAGATGGCTGCTGTCTTGTCCAAATAATACCGTAGGGCACATAACAGCTGGGAACATTGTGCTGGCTCATCCTAATTGAAAGCAGCAAGATCAGTATACTGATTCAGAAAGGCGATATGACCTTTGACAGAAATCCTGATTTCAGTCACTAGGACACCCCAGAGTCATTTGGCCACCAGTAAAACATTTCCAGAAAAATATTTCCACCTTGTTTTAGTAAAATTGATTTATTTTCTTAAAGTAAACAATTCAGAGTATATTACTGGCAGAAGAAAACAGTTTTGGCAGGCAGGAGGGCCATAGTACTGACCATGGTCACAAGCTGTTAAGCAAATACCTCCACATCATCTTCAGGAGAAGTTAAAAAATGGAATGATTGATGTATGATGGCAGTTTTTACGTGTACGCATAGTATCCAGTTGTTACATACTGCCCCTAGTGGTAAGAAGGGGTGAAAAAGAATATCTCTCTTACGAGGCCGCGTGTGTACTGGTGCATATGAAAGCCTCCATTGACAGCGTTGAAGAGAGCCTCCTGAGCAAAGCTGGGAGGGGGTAAGTCCGGGAACCCCTGGCCCAGGTTCACTGCCTTGTACTCAGCAGTTAGTTGTGAAAGTTCCAACCTAGCAGAAAACAAAATGTTAAAAATCAAATAGTACCAATTTCTGTCCAAAGTATCCTATGGTGGCATACTATAGAGTACATTCGTAATTGTCATGGTAACTTGATAATTGCTTAACTGGTTAGCTAACACCAGTTTCTAAATAGACTGTAGGTCTATTGTAGAATGTAGTATTTTTTTTTTATAAATTGTTTTCCATATTTTTCATCTTTTTATGTTTTCATAAATTGATTAAATCACAATCATTTGTATTTTCCTTTGGCACCTTTCTGAAAATTTGTTAAACATTTGGACATTAGCTTGTAAGTAAATAAATACATTTTCTTTATATGCCAAAACAGTGAGTATTTTCTTCGATATATGATTTGTATGAACTCAACTTGCCACCCACCATTGAGGAGCTCACCAAGGCCATCGACTCGCTGTCCTGTGGGAATGCACCTGGCAGCGACGGAATACCACCAGAGGTTGTGAAGGCTGCTAAAGAAAGCTCCCTCCTGGGACATCTTCACAAGCTTCTGCTTCAGTGCTGGGAAGAGGGAACGATACCCCAAGACATGCGGGATGCAAAGATCGTCACGCTCTACAAGAACAAGGGCGACCGCAGCGATTGTAACAACTATCGTGGGATCTCTCTCCTCAGCATTGTTGGAAAAGTCTTTGCCAGGGTAGTCCTCAACCGCCTGCAGGTACTTGCTGACCGTGTGTATCCCGAGTCACAGTGTGGGTTTCGTGCCAAGCGATCAACCATCGACATGGTGTTCTCCCTCAGGCAGCTGCAAGAAAAGTGCCGCGAACAGCGACGTCCCTTGCTCCTTGCCTTCATTGACCTGACCAAGGCGTTTGACTTGGTCAGTCGCTCTGGCCTCTTCACCCTCCTTCACAAGATTGGATGTCCCCTCAAGCTCCTGAAGATGGTCGAGTCGTTCCACGACAACACGTTCGGCACAGTTCAGTATGATGGATCATCATCGGACCCCTTCCCAATCAAGAGCGGTGTGAAACAAGGGTGTGTCCTGGCCCCAACACTTTTCGGGATATTCTTCTCCTTACTCCTGCGATACGCATTTAGAGAGTCCGAAGATGGCATCTTTCTCCACACACGGTGCGACGGAAACCTCTTCAACCTCGCCCGCCTTAGAGCAAGGACCAAGGTGCACAGGATCCTCATCCGGGAGATGCTCTTTGCTGATGACGCTTCTCTTGCTGCTCACACTGAAGGGCAGCTTCAGCGACTCATCACTCGCTTCTCGGAGGCATGCAGAGAGTTCGGCCTCACCATCAGTCTCAAGAAGATTATCATCATGGGTCAGGATGTCAGTACCATTCCCAAAATCACCATTGGTAATCATACCCTGGAGGTGGAGGACAAGTTCACATACCTCGGCTCCACCATATCTAGTAACCTATCCCTGGACGCTGAGCTCAACGTGAGGATAGGCAAAGCGGCAACCACCATGGCCCGCTTAACGAAGCGTGTGTAGGACAACCCCATGTTGACACTTAACACAAAGATGAAGGTGTACCATGCGTGTGTGCTGAGCACTCTTCTGTACGGCAGTGAGGCTTGGACCCTGTACATGCACCAGGAGCGAAGACTGAACACCTTCCACATGCGCAACCTCAGACGACTCCTCAGCATCACTTGGCAGGATCGCGTCTCCAACACAAGCGTCTTGGCCCAGGCAGGCATGTCAAGCATGTTCGCCATCCTTTCTCAGAGGCGCCTGTGCTGGCTCGGGCACGTATGCAGGATGAACGATGGCCGCATTCCAAAGGACATTCTCTATGGCGAGCTCATCACAGGCACACGGCTATCTGGACGACCCGCCTTGCGCTACAAGGATGTCTGCAAGAGGGATCTGAAGTCGTGCAGCATCAACCCAGCAGTTCTCGAATCAGCGACCTCCGACCGCTCTAGCTGGCGTGCAAATGTCAAAATCGGGGTCAAGCTGGCCGAGGAGAAGAGAGAGGCCCAGCGTGAGGAAAGAAAGAGCCGCAAACAGCAGAAAACACAGTCTGCTACTGCTTATGCCATAGTCCCAACCGCTGATTACATTTGCAGCAAGTGTGGTAGGAGTTGCAGCTCTCGTATTGGCTTATTCAGCCATAATCGGCGCTGCAGCACCACACCTAAGTAAATACTCAGGTGCAGATTCCATTGTCTCTAGAGACAGAAGGATGCCAACAGGATGCCAACAAGATATGATTTGTATGGTAGTACATGGTTTGGGTGTAGCCCAATAATATAAGTATGTCAATGAGTATACAAATTTAGTACAAATGAGTATACAAATTTAGTGTGCATACAAAAGGCGGGGGGAAGGGGGGGGGGGCAATCCCATGCAAGCAGAGTCAGTACAGCCACACACTGATCAGCCACAACATTAAAACCACTGATAGGTGAAGTGAATAACACTGATTATCTCGTTACAATGGCACCTGTCAAGGGGTGAGATATATTAGGCAGCAAGTGAACAGTCAGTTCTAGAAGGTGATGTGTTGGAAGCAGGAAAAGTGGGCAAGCGTAAGGATCTGAGCGACTTTGAAGAGGGCCGAATTGTTATGGCTACACGACTGGGTCCGAGCATCTCCAAAACTGCAGGTCTTGTGGGGTGTTCCCAGTGTGCACTGGTTAGTAGCTACCAAAACAAACCTGGACTAAAAAAAGTACCATAACTTACCATATACGTTTGTCAGCTACCTCAGTCCTGGGTGTGTGCAGTTTGCAGGACATGATGATCTGCAAAGCAAGAACCTGTGTCAAGGTTCAGCCTAAAGAAAAACAATTAAATATGAAAAACATTAGAATCACACAGCCCACATCATGCATTAAACTGTAGCTATACTTTACTGTATGGATTGGATTTTGATGAAGGCTGTTAGCTGGCTATAAATATACTTGGATATTAATACAATAAAAATAAACAAATTGAACTTGTAGACCTACATATGTATGCTAAAAATAACTGCAATCAAAGCTTAGTCCAGTTTGACAATAGATAGATAGATAGATAGATAGATAGATAGATAGATAGAAAGTAAAAACACTTATTTGCTTACTAAATTAGTTGAATTCTGGTACCCAAATATCAACCGCAACTCAGCCAGCACTGACCAGATAAAAGATAATAAACCAAATAAGCAATATTTTGTTACATCAATGACATCAATACTATTCATCATAGCACAATATATCAGTATAGGTACAGGGAGGAGTTGATATCTGCTCAAACTTGTTCTGCCAGTTGATGGGAATTACTAATGTTATCCAAACTGCAGCTTGATTTACTGCCACTCTTCTAGACATTCCAGTATTTAAATTATACCTTCAAGAAAAGAGTTACTCTTAAATCTGTATGAATAAGACATCTGCAACATACACTGTCCAATTTTATTTTAGTACATTTCTAAAAATTTATATATATTTTGAGTGGTGGTGGCTAGTCAGTGAGCTAATTTTAGTAAGATTTTACTAGTTAAATAGTCCATGAGCTAATTTTAGTGAACATCTTTTAGTTAGACAATGAGCGAGTTTGTTAGTGTTCACTAGTTAGTCAGTCACCTCATATATATATATATATGTATATATATATGTATATATATATATAACTGATGTAACTACTTACATAACCGAATTTGCCGACTTCCTTTTGAATCTAGTTGTTTCAGCAGAAAAGGCAGCAATTGTTGGACTTCAGTATTTATTCTGATACTCCACACTCTGAGAGCAGCTTTTTTGCCTATTTAGACACAAGGCAAGTTAGTCAAGTTAGAATATAGCATGACCCATACTTTGCAGCAGACACAACCTTGATTAAATTTGGCATAAAAATACAAAACATAGTCATAGTACCCCAGTCTGAAATTATGTCTGAACCAGAAAGTTTAAAAGAACCAGAAAGTATTGCCCCTATTTTATCCACACTACACTGGCTCCCAGTAAAATTTGATTATAAAATACTACCCATGACCTAGAAAACACTGAATGATCTCACCACCTTAAATAATGAAGCCTACAGCAGGGGGCAGAGTTTTATCCTTCAAAGCCCTATTCTTCTAGAAGCCTCAAGAAAAGGACATGCGACTGATAATCTTCCAAAAAAATATTGCTCTTGCATTTTTGCTGTTTGCTTTGATATACTGATTTTTGCTTTGCTGTTTTGATGCTATTGCTCCCATTCTCTCATACAATCAGGTTTTTTGATAGTGGTGTGGCAGGACACTGATGTCTCGGGTGCCCTCAAGCCTGTGTTACCTTCTGGTTCTCCCTTTAAGTTATGTTGTCTTTACCTAGAACAGCTGGACTTCCCACTCTGATAACAATGTACACCATTTTAAACCATAGTAGGACAATACTAATAATCTGTTCTTTCTCTCTGCAGAGCTGTTTGTGTGCTCTGCACATCTGATGTGATTCCAGTGCCATGTCCTGAAACGCTTTTAATGCTGTGGCTCCTTTTGGCCTCTGGACCTCCACAATAATTGTGGAGATACTGCCTGAGTCCCTGGTTTAATCTCTCCATGAGTGGTAGTCAAAGATGAGGCTGATGTTGGCGCACAACCTGGGATGTGATCTGAGCCCTGTGGTCAGAAACAATGTCTTCCAGGAGACTGTACTTCCAGAAGTACTGCCAAATTGTGTTCTGGCACTTCCAGAAGTCAAGTAGATCTTTATTGTCATCATAGCCATATATAGTGTGCAGTACACAGTGAGATGAAATAATGTTTCTCCTAGACCCAAGGTGCAAGATACATGTATGACATATACAGTGCTGACAGACCATAAATAAAGTGCAACAGGAACAAGAAGCATGCAGGGAGGGTATGGGAAACACAGTGGAGGTGAGTACACAGAGAAAAAAGAACATTTAAACATGATAATAAGACACTGAAGTTACCATAAGGTCCACATTTGTGACTCCAGTGAAAATTTAGTATAAAGTGTCAGTGCAATAATGGTTATGATAGTTTCCTCAGAGAAATGGAGTTTAAGGAACGGTGCAGTACTGTAATGAATCAGTACAATCAAAGTCACTGTGTGCTGTAAACAGTACGTCATTTCAGTAAATGAACAAAGTGACATGCGTCATTAATGTTTTAAGGTGTCTGTGGAGTGGGATGGAGGGTTACTTGGATCCCAGGGCAATTATTTTGAAGTGGGGCAGCACAGTGTTCAGGAGTCTGACAGCCTGGGGGTAGAAGCTGTTACCCAGTCTGGCAGTCCTTGAGCGGATGCTGCAGAACCTTCTTTCGGATGGCAGAGGGTATAGTGATGAATGTGTATGCCCATGTAATTAGTTTGCCCTGAATGGCCACTGGAATGTATACCTTCTCCAGTGATCACTTGGTCCAGGGTTACCTGCTGCTGGCTTAGATCTCCGATCTATCTCCCAGAGGATGGGAGCAGCCAGGCAGGTGGGCTCAAGGATGGTGAATTGTATTGTAAGTCTGTAGGAAATTGTAAAGAAGAACCTGGTAAACAGCCTTAGCAAGGAGATCTGGCATTTTTTTGGGCCTTCTGGCTAATGATGCCAATCCTCAAGGACCAGCTTGATGGAGTTTCCGGTTTCAGTGGAAGAGTTTCTTTAAAAAGATCCAACCGCTACTCCCACCAGAGGCATCTACCTCAACAGTGACTGGCAGAGTTAGATCAGAAAATCAGAGCTGTGACAAAGTGATGTTTTCAGCAGGAGAGTTGGAATTAACAACCCTTGAAGAGATAAAAAGAGTATGTGGAAATACACCAAGATGTCATCAATATAAACCACATAAAAGACTGGAATACTGCATTTACACTGGCCAGGCCATATGGCTTCACCAGGTATTCATATTGCCCAGTAGCTGTTGAGAAGGTGGTTTAGAAGGGAGCTGGAGAAGTATGTTGGACTTGGAGTTTGCCATGCCTTGCATTTATTAGGCCAACAGCTCAACATTTACCATCTTCATCATGCAGGAATACTTTTTTTTAAAAGCCAACAAGCAATTAGACTGAATACCAAATGGTTTCCTGTTCATTCCTTATGCTTTATGCTATAATAGGCTATTACATGGTATTGTGCATCATATAGCATGCACTATATGACTGCTAGACTAACCATTTGAAATTCAACCATGGAAAATATGTGGAGAAAGAACAATTTTGAATGTAATGCTGTAGTACATTATTGTCTTTAAGTCCACTTTTTGGTACCAATTTTCCCCTCAGTTATATTCTTGCCACTCGCTGTTCATGTGACACTTGGCCAAGTAGCATGCATCTATTTCCAGTCTAATAGCTTACTATGATGTGTTTAGCTGTTGTTCATGTGTGTGTGTCTGAATTTACTCTGTACATCTCTGCCTCTTCAGGGTCTTGCTCTTACATTATTGCAGCCCAGCATATCTGAGTTTTTAGTTTTCACTTTTTCTGCCACATCTTCCCATAGAAGGGGCTACTTTACTGTCACTATTTTAGAACAATAATTATATGAAAAGACACACATGAAATTACCAGTGATCAATAAAAATTTCAAACAAATCAAAACTATTTTATATTTTAAACTCAACAGTATTCCTGGTGAAGCTTTGCACATGCTTGGTTGCTTCTCCTCTAAATGATAACTACTTGTTTGTGTAAACCATAAACTAATATGGCATCACAAACAACTTCGGTGGCACAGTGGTGCAGTGGATAGTATCTCCTCCGCAACTATGCACATGCTTTATACCAGTCCTGTTTGTTTTTTCTATTAAAAATCCCTGTATGTGCACAGCAATATGGTGTTTAGATCTTACATATGTTTCCTTTTCTCTACAAATATATGCAAAGGAAAGGACAGGTTTATTTATGAACAAGATACAACATATGTACCTGGAATCATTGTACCTAAAAGTGACAAAACAGCAAGACAATGTATTGCATGATTGTAACACCAGCTACAACTGGTGAGTGACTTGCGTGAGCACATGCCCTGAGGTTTACTTGTAACCAACTTAGCAGGGTTTTTACAAAGATGACTAACAGTTTGTCAGAGTAAAATATAGCTACAGACAGAGGAGAAGAAAATGTGCAAAAATTTACCTTCATGATTTTAAACAACTCTGTTTAATTTATACACAGTTAAAATAAAACAAGATTCTTCTATACTGGTATATGTGAGCAATTTGACTTGCAAAGCTCATTTTGGAGATGATCATATTATTCCATCTATTTTTGGTCTTTCCATTGTCTCAGAATATCTTCAGCAGCTTTGAGGGTGGAGTCATCCTTTTTATAAAGAAAAAGAAAAAAAATATGTAAGGTACAAGGTACTGGCAAAGTACATGAGTGGGTGTTGATTAGCTAATATCTAATGTGCACCAATTGCTTTATTTTCTCTGTATTATTCCTATTATTTATTGTAAACTCTATGGACAAAAATATGTAGACACCTGACCATCACACCCATATCTCATTGCAAAACAATGGGCATTAATATGGTGATTGTCCCACCTTTACTGCTGTACCAGCCTCCACTCTACTTGAAAGGCTTTCCAATAGATTTTGGAGTGTGGTTGTGGGGATTTGTGTTCATTCAGCCACAAGAGCATTAGTGAAGTCAGGCACTGATTTCGGGTGAGAAGGCCTGGGGTGCAGTTGGCATTCCAGTTCATCCCTAAGGTGTTCAGGTGGGTTGAGGTCAGGGCTCTGTTCAGGCCACTCGATTTCTTTCACACCAACCTGGGTAAACCCTGTCTTTATGGACCTCTATCTGTGCAGGGGCACTGTCATGCTGAAACAGGTTTGGACCCCATAGTTCCAGTGAAAGGAACTGTGTGCTTTCAACATTTTGTGGAAGGCTCTTGTATGGGTGTGATGGTCAGGTGTCCACATACTTCTGCACATATTGTGTATTTTAAGCAACAAATTACCTTGACAAAGCAGAATCTAATGTAGTTCTGAAAATCTGCTCTGCTTTCTTGGCTGTAAAATGCAGATACAGGGATAGTACCCAAACGCTGAAAGAACATACAAAACACATCCTGTTAATTTTACAATAAATAACAGGTGTCACTTTGAAAAGGAAAAAGTTTTGTGATTTATACCTACCTTCTCTTTAATAAGCCACTTGACAAATCTGTAGTCGTAGGGTTCGTTCTTGGAGCTTGGGTCATTCAGGTCAACCTCTACAGGAGAGATACATCAGATTTAATACTGGGCATGTGGCTTAATGGTCTGTGTCCACCATTTTCAAATCCATCTTTCCTACCAAGCTGCTTTCCTTTTAGTGCTGGGTAAGTTATTACAGTTGCTAGCTTGATGACAACTGCTAGAAGGTTTTGGTGCAGGTTTTGAAAATTAAGCAAGGTAATATTTCATCTTTTGAAGGCATCTTCTGAATGCTTGGGGACTCAGAAGAGGTATGTAGATACATGAAATAAAAACAGACTTTCCACACTATCTAGTTTATCATGATGTTATTCTTCTTAGCGAGTAATTAGCTGGTGTTGTGTGGTTACATTATGTTACATTTCATATGAAACAGTAGCTTTTTTCATTGGTTGTGTTAAACTTGCTTATTTATTAGCCCTTAAGGTAGTCCTCTGTACTGAGGCCCTGTATTGTCTTGTACGTCTTGTCATCCCGGAGGCTTAATTTTTCACTCCAATTATACGTATATGTATGGATATGAGGACTCACTCAGGGAGGAAATGTCTGTGATCATGAAGTAGCCACCCTCGGGCAGGAAGGGCTGTAGCCCTACGCTCCTCAGACTCTCAGCTAGCTTGAGCCGTTTGACCTGGAGCTGTGTGGGTAGCTGTTTGAAGTAGCTTTCGTCTGTGCCAAACAATTCAGACTCCCTTTCAAAAGCCACAGCAACAGCCTCCTACAAACACAACTAGTATATAAAATTGACCCAAAAAAAGTATATATATTGCAATAGAAAAAGAACAATAAACAAAACATATTAAAGGAATTAAAGATGATTAAGAATTATTAATTCTCATTTAATATGAGAGAATTCAATTATTCAATTTATTGTTATATTACATGTATATAGTTGCCACTTCAGTTCTGACACTTGCTGGATTGTATTGATTTGTATGGTCATAGATACAGTCATATGAATATATTTACTGTATGCTGTGCCATAGATTTCCTGTATGTTCTTTTCTTGCTATATATTTCCCGTAACTTTATTTAGTCAAATTATTAAGTCACATCAGACACATGCAAAGTAAACAGGCTACATGGAATATGCTCATAGGTGTGTTTTCACCTGATTGAGAGTGGGACAGTGATATAAGGAGTTCTGATGGACATTTTGCAGGTGTTTCAGTAGGTGTCCCGGCCCTATTGCCCAGCCCACCTTAAGAACACATAGGTTGGGTTAGAAATTGAAATCAGGAAATGCATTCACACACAAGGTAGCCATTTTAAAGAATAACCATAACAGATGAAACTAAGAGAACACAATTATTCTACATTGTGTTCATACGCTACTGAAGGCTAAAAGCAACCTTCTAAACAAATCCATTAAAACAAATAAAACCCAGATGTATACAAAAAAAAACAACAACAAATAATTTAGTAGCAGCATCGTCACAGACGATGCCATTCTGTCTGAAAATGCAAATTGCACAAGTGTGTTTACCTGAACATATGATACATGTCAGCCTCAGGTTGTGACATACAAAAAATGTTTTATTCTGTTCCACCACTTTTACCTTCCATCCTGTAGCACTGAAGCTCTTGCCTGCACTGCCAACACTGATGGTACGCTCCCACATGCCCGGAAGACTTGCTACACTCGAAAGACGGATCAAGGTAAACAAATCAGCATTATGAGGTCAATAAAACCCTTTCAGCAACCCTTATTACTGCATCATGCATCACACCCTTGATTGAAAAATCAGTTATATACTGTATATTCATACACTATGATGTTTAGGTTCTAAATTTTGAAGATTACTGTGAATGTCTCAAAATTCACAGGAATACCTGTTTTAATATGTTTTGCTCCATCATATGTTAGCCACTCATACACCTCATCACTGAAGCAAATAACATCATGCTTTATACACAGGTCAGCTATCATCTGCAACTCTTCCCTCTGAAAGACCTGCAGAATAAAGGGTGAGATTATTCATCTTCATATTTTTATATGATTTGCAATTATTCCTGACACTACCTATTAGTTTCGGTTGTTATTTTAATGAATCCTTGATAACTCTGGTTCTTTAAGTACATAGTAGTACACATTAAACATGTACTCCATTTTCAGTAACAACTTTAAACTCTGGAAGCAAATGGGAAGAACTCACCTTGCCTAATGGATTATTGGGATTGTTGATGACGATAGCCTTTGTACGAGAGTTAAATTTACTGGCCAGCTCTTCAGGACACAACACCCAATCAGCACTGGACAAAGTTGGACCAGTGACCTTTCGCTGTAAGATATGTACAAGAACCCCAATTTTTTTTGTGTAATAATTTGTGATGTACATTATAACTAAAGCAATGTTTCTCTTGAGCTTTTGAAAGTGAACACTCACAGGCTTCAGGGAGACGTAGACAGGTTTTCCTCCTGCCATTAACGCCATGGATTCATAGCAGTCAAAGAAAGGCTCCACAATGATCACCTGGACCACCAAACAAGCATGAGAGAAGAGAGAAATAAGAACATCAGGCTATCATGGATAATGAAGCTCAAATCTGTTCAGCTGAACTGTAAAATCAGTAACATATAGAAAGTATTTAGGTCACAAATATTCAGCTCAAACCATAATAAATATCACACGCAAACTTACTTCATCACCCTCATCAACCAGAGCCTGAAAGGCACAGAAAAGGGCTCCATAGGCTCCCACAGAAACCAGGATTTCCTGCATGGGGTCTATTTCACGCGCCAAAATCCTCCCAAAGAATTTGGCGAGGATCTTGACAAGGCGTGGATGGCCCTGTGAATCAGATTGCATTTTTACTCAATATAACAGGGTTCTCCATGAATAATACAACTTCAGTAGATAAGCCCAACTAAGCCTGGGTTTTATGTGCATCTGAAAGATTAGTGTGCATTTCTAGGTGCCTGTTTTTACACTTTTACTACTACTGTTACTAAAACTTTTTCAGATTATTTATAGATTATTATTTTTTTAATGATTACTTCACAAACCCTAAAAGCAAGATAGTAAAAAATAATTGTGAATGAACAAAGAAAGAAAATGTAAAAATGTCTTACAAAGGCACGTGTGTACTGGTGCATGGAGGGTCCTCCTTTGATAGCATTGCAGAGAGACTCCAACAGAAAACAGGGAGGAGAAAAGTCAGGAAACCCCTGACCCAAGTTCACTACCTTATACTCAGCAGCTAGCTTCGTAAATTCCAGCCTAGTAGATAAATACAAATAATTACAATAGGTTAAATAACTCAAAACATGCCAGTGCTTTCAGTATGGTTCATTTGGGCTAGGTATGTCTCCAGGTGAAATCTGAGGATTCAATTAACTAAAGATTTAACTAATATTGACTTTTGTATATAAGAAACCCTACAATCAGCCCCAGATTTATTGGCACCCTTGGTAAAGATGGAAAAAGGAGCTTTTGAAAAATGTCTGTGGTTAATTAATGACAAAAATGCATTGGCCTTCAATAATCAGACAGTAGCTATGAAAAATATCTACATGCCTAAAAATGTCCATATTCACTGTTAGGGCAATAATTAAGAAGATTAAAACAACCAGCACTGTAATGAACCTGTCTGAAAAGGACGCAAGTGTACTCTGCTTCCACACACAGTGAGGAAGATGGTTATTTAGGCCAAAAAAAAAAACAAAACACCATTTTAAATATATTTACCATTATTATTTAAATATATTTATTTTTTAATGATAAAGCTGAATGTAATGGAAACACCAGAAACCAGGAAATGCCTTATTTATAATCCTGGCATAATAGCAGCTCATAAATTTTAATTTTCTTTTAGCCTCCTTTTATGAAAAAGTGCTTAAACCTTGATTTGGATTGAAAATTGCCTCATAATTTATTACACCACTCTAAATAGCAAAGCAGGAGGCATGTGCCATCCCTTTAGGCACACCCGTTCCTCCAGCTGATGACAACGTTGGAGAACAGAAACATTTCACTGGTTCCAACCTGTAACCCATTCAAATGTTTACACCCATATAGATAGTGCAACATAACTCCCCATTGCAACACTTTGTTTTTTTTATCTTGTATAGGAGCAATAACAATGTCATTGGTTAAAAACTATCATTCTAGTTGATTGACAATGTTTGTTAGTGTTATATAAGGCTGATTCCCCAAATATACTGCCACAGTACCTACTGACCTCCTGGGAATTGACTTGTGAAAAGTAATATATGGACATACTGAGGATGAGTTGAGGATAATCCGAGTAACTGCATAATTGTGTGCTGTACAAATTGCACATACATCAGTAGTATGCAGTTTTGAAGATAATCCAAAAGTGCAAAAAAGGTTTGTGAGCATGGAGGATAAATGTGAAGATGCACAACTGAACCAAAACAACATGACCAGAGCTAGAAATGTGCATGAGAGGTAAAGGAAATAATTATCCAAATTAATAGGCCTATTATAGGTAAACAGAAGCCAGAGTCAGGGTCGAGTGCATCTTCAGCCAAAACCAAATGTACACTTCGGTCACACTGGGGCATCTTAAGCAAACCTTAAAAAAAAAAGTCAGTAAATATTTACCACACATTCTCTTCCACTTTCTCAAGCCTTCGTGCATGTAACTGCCGCGACATATTTGTCTGGAAAAAAAAAAGGCACATGTGAGGTTATAGCCTAAATAAAATCAATTATAGCTGTGTAAGAATCATACATTATATTATATTATATTATAACTTACATCTTTGATGCTTAAGCCCAATTTAATTTGGCACTTAGCACTATTAAACCACTACATTACTTACCAAAATTTACCCAAAGTCTAAGCTGCAAGTATTTGCTAATTCATTGCTGAAAAAAAAAAACCAACAACTCAACCATGTTACTCATTAAGTGTGCTGAGCCACTGGGCCTCATTTCTCAAGCTGGATACAAACAAATTTATTCATTAATCATTCATGGGAACATTTACACAAAACCTTTATATATGGATTACGCTGTCAAGTTTGAGTAGCTTATGTATTTCAATTATACACACAAAATTAAGAAAATTTTGTGACACCCAGTCGAGTCATATTAATTAAAGAAATCAAGCCAACATTAATCCATAATTAAGACAAAGACAAACAAGACCGATTCAATTAAGAAGAAATAAAAGCTGTATAAATGGAGGAGGACACGCTGCAATGGCTCAGGTGGTGTACACGTTAGTTCCATTTGCCATGGCATCTTCTTTTAATGCTGTGCAACACTTTATTACAGCCAGCAGCCACTAAATGACCAATAAGTGACCGATCTGGTATGTCTCAAGCTGTAATGTGCCATATATTTTCCAGTGTGCTGTGTGATGCGCTTGGTATCAACAATCACCTTGGCACAGTAGATATTTTTTTTGGCTCCATTTTCAGATCAAACTATTTTCTTTCACCTCACTTAACCCACATCTGATTAATTTTTTCTGTAATTTGGCTCCAGACTTTGGCCTTCCCGGTGCTGTCACTCTGTTAAATAATAAATAATTTTCATTGGGAACCTATAAATGTGAGCCAGAATAAGTCTCACTTATAAACATTTACACACAAGTTTACTAAAAAATTGATAAATGAGGCCTAATGTCAGCAAAGAAACCTTGAAAAATGACATTGTTGCTTGATATGTGGGGATTTAAAAAAAGAAAAAGAAAAAAATTTTTTGAAGGGTTAAATGCATGTTTCTTATATTAAATTTTGAAAATGATGATAAAGTTTCATTTTTAAGAGTCACAAGGGCTAAATGGCACCACAATCATGAAATTAAAACTGAAACTCACTTGAGATAATCTTGTATGTCTGAAACTGGTTGTTTGCAATGTCATGTGAATCATCACGTTCTGTATTAGTGGTTTTGGTCACGTTTAGCGATGAAAAAGATAGAAATCAGTTTGCAAGACTAAGGTGTACTTAAATAATAACAACTTGGAGCAAGAGAATAACAATAATACTTACACAAAAAAAAACAAAAAAAAAAAAACAAAGTAATCACAGTGCTGGATCCATTTCTAAAATATTGGCTTGAGTTTAGAAAACATTGAAGAAGCAAAACTGCCAGTCTGACCATACTGCCTGTAAGTCAGCTGTTCTCAAAGTGACCATGAAGCATAGTCAGGGTCCATGGTTTTTTTTTTTTGACTGTTCACTTAAATTGAACAGATTTAATCCAAACCTTAATAACACAAAAACAAGTCGGCTTATAAATCAACTCGGACCTTCTGTATTGTGTTCTGCTGGAGGAAACGTCATGAATAAAAACCTCTACAGCTCCAATAAATAGACAAAATATTATTGTTCACATTTAAATAAATATGGAGTCCATGGAATTAACTGTTCAAGGGGTTTCTGGCTACAAACAGTCTGAAAATCCTTGGATTAAATAACAAACATCTTTGCTTACCAAAATATTTGATTTCTTCAGCAAAATCAAGTGCAGCTGAACCGGTCTGAATTCAAAAATAAGGTAAAAGATTGCTTTGTTGACAGCAGTGACTCTAATATTCATACACCAGTGTACATGTGAGGTAGTTTTATACAGAAAAGGCTGGGAGCAGAGATATTTCTCCACCCTGACTAACCTTGTCCTGCCAGTGGGTGGGAATTAGTGCTGATTTCCAAACTGCAGCACCATTTAGCACCACCACTCTCCTAAACATTCCAGGATGCAAGTCACACCTTCAAGGAAAGAAATAATCTGTATGTCAGAAGTACAGCATTTTCTAATTATAGAAAATATTGTGGCTTTATAACCTCTCAGTACACTCCTCTGAGCTGGAGAGTTTCTTTTAGCCTTGCTGCTAATGAATGCTAATGCTAATACAAATCCTACTCGGGATAATAACAGCTTTTTGAGGAATAATTAAGGTTTAATATAGACTGTATGACAGTTACCGAAGATGTTAATCCTTTTTCCGCATTTTTAAACTGCTGACTTTCACTTTTTCAGTCGCTTCAGTCAGGTGCTGGAACGTCACATACTGGCTCAATCCCAAACGCCTCCTTTCTCCCTACATTGAGGGCACTACACCTGGTAAATGCTGTTTTCACGCCGTGTAGTGCAGTACGGGACTAATAAGCATCCAGAAGGCGTTTAGACATTCACACGAACCCTGAACCTTGAACCTATTACCGGTGTAGGCGGAGTCTGCCAATAGGAGTCGACTCCGAAATCCGATTCCAAGAGTCATTTTATTCAAAGAATTATCTCGCATTCAAAAAAAAAATGTAAAAGAAACCACGTAATATTAAATACATAAAAACAAAATTATGATCGATGTACAGTAGTATGAATGACAAGTGATACTGACACATAATAATTCACTTCACACTCCAAAGCTTTGGAATCGATTCCCAGTGTATGGAGTCGCAGAATAGATTCTTTCTGGAATCGACTCTCCGCTGGTATCAAAGCTTGTTTTTTGTTTTTTTGTTTCCAAATAAAAAATCTGCCAAGTGCATAATACAAAACCCATTGTATAAATTGTTGATTAGAGAAAATTAGCTTTTCAAACATCCCAATTTCTGACTCAGAATATATATTATGTATATTTATTAATAGTTATATGCAATACAGTGAAGTATCACCATGGGAAGTTTAGGGGAGGCCAAGGGGTGGATGGTATATATGAGCTAGCAGGGCTAAACCCTGTCTTTTAAAGATAAAAAGACATCAGTATGAGATTTAACGTTACATTATTTGCTGTTAAAAATGTCTTAATGTGGATTCTTTTGGATTTTTGTGGAAGCAAGTGCAACACCACTATCAAAGGTCTTAAGAAAAATACCACAGAATGATGTGAAGAAGAGAAGCAGGGACTCATTTCTTTCTAGCCCAGACTGTAGACTCATGCAGAAACGCCCCCTAGATTTGATCCCCATTTGAGCTGATATTTTTTCAGTCCATGCTGCTGACACATTCATAACATGTCAGAAGCAGAAGGCGCATAGGTAATACAGTTGTGGGTGTAATGACAAAGGAAGATTATTTACTCTGTCTGTAAACCTTTTTTCCACTCAAAATGCCTTTGGAGGAGAAACTAAAAGTAGAGACAAAGCAGAAAACGGCTACATTTGCATGCACATATAATATAATATATAATATACCGTTATTAATGGGAATTTGGCAATATTCTAATTAGTATTGAGTCATGCATGTAAATGCACCAATCCGATCGCCCGATTCAGAGTAAGACAATATTCTGATTCCCGCCCCTGGAATACACCCGTTTTAATCAGAAATTTGTTGCATGTAAACACCTTATTCAGAAAATCCACTGAAAGGAGATATATGCACGTGCTCAGTCTGCAAGGAATTGTGGGTGCTAACAGATGTTAGCTGTAGGCTATGTATTTAGGAATGGCAACTCAGGCGTACTTACAATAACCGTGTATACAGGAATATTCTAATGCCTGTACACGTATAAACATCGTATTCGGAATATGGCTGCAACCCGAATACAAACGGAATGTGATGTGCATGTAAACGTAGCCACTGACCAATCAATGCAGAAATTACACAAAATTGAACCTAGAAACACAGCATGAACCCAGTACGGCATTATAAACCTGAAACACTTTACTAGAAATCATGAATTCAGCTGTCGACCTGCCTTTAACTGTGTAATAGTTTGCACTGCATCATTTTTATTATGCTGTTGATGAGACTTTATATAATGCACTGCCCGACTCTATATATATTAGATTTTAACACTTCCTTCCTCACTGCCCAACATTCAACCATGTACAAGATACTTAAGTACTGTTCTGAACTCCACTAGGCCCGATGTCCCTTTATTACAGAACATTTATGAATCTGCTGTTATAATTAATCAAGGCAGGGCCATCACAATAGAGAGGAAAAATGTCACCCATAAACTATGATGCACCAGCTTTTCTGCAGTATGAGCTGATGTGCTCCATACTGAGTCAAATGTGTCAGGTTTTGTGCCTCGTGAAGTAAATCTTCAGGGTGAAATTGATTCCAAATTTATACCACATTTCAAATCACAGTAGATTCACACCAAAAGATAAAGACTGAAAAGTAACCACCAAAACTGTATTTATTGAACTACAAAGATACAAAGAAGGCTGACACACCAACTCTTTCTCGACAGAAAATTCCATGACAGCATCAAGATAGGCAGTAAGACATATTCATACAATCAGTCCGATCATTGTTTAAAAAAAAAAATGCATATATTTGCATATTTTTGTATTTTCCCTACTTAACAGACAATGATCAAGTTATTCAGTGAGGTATCAACACCAATATTACAAATAAAAGTATCTGGCTTAATGTATCTAATATATTTACACTGAATTAAAACTTCACAGAATTGGAAACCAAGTTTGGACTTTGTCTTTTTCTTACATTTCACCTAAACCTACCTAAAGTTCATCTCATTTCCTCTCTCTACACAGCAGCCTTCTTTAGATCCTCAGGCAGCACCCTGCCTTTCTTCCTGACTCTCTGTTTACGCTTCTCCATCTTGTTCTGCTTGAATTTCTGTATGTTTCTGCGTCTTTTATCTTGCCTCTGCTGCATCTTCTCCAGCACGTGCTGACTCCTTTCAGCCCATTTCTTCTTCCTCCGTGTCTTCATTTTCTCCTTCCTCTTCAAGGAAGCACGCAGAAGGTCCTCGTTGTCTTTGATCTTCATGCCCTCGGCCTTGTAGAGGACGTTAGTCCACCGCATTTTCTCTTCTTCCTTCTTGGCTTTCTTTTCGTCCTTCTCTCTCAGCTCCTCAAGACGAGCCTTCCTAGCCTCCACTCGGGACAAAAGCTGTTTGTAGTTCCTGCCTGTGAGGGGAGTGAGAGTTCCTTTTGCCTTCCTTTTCTTCTTCTCCGTTAACTTGGTCCCTTTGTCCACGTACTCCTCCCCTACTTCTACCTTGTTGAAGACGATGGAGTTTGTGTCCTTTTTGGCAGGTTTGCTTGCTGTAGAATCACTCTGAGGCACGGGTGCTGGTTCTGTTTCGTTTTCTACTTTGACCTCTGCTGAAATACTGTCCGCTAACTTCTTCATCCGGAATTCTTTTCTTTTCCTCTTCTTGCGCTCCCTCTCCTGTTTTCGTTTTGCTCGCCGTTTCTGCACTTCCTCTGAGGAGGGATCTTTTGGAGTGCCCTATGCAAAAAAAAAAAATTATATATATAGGGCACTAATTCTATTTATTTATTTATTTATTTATTATATACACACGCGCGCACACACGCACAGCCAATTCTTTTATTTTTGCTATACACAAGACATTTGGGTTTGAAATGAAAAGTTGGAACATGTTAGAACATGGAACCTTTTGTTTGAACCCACACATTTTTCAAGTGCTCAAAAATACTGGAACAGGTGACGGACAGGTATTTCTTGTTGCCCAGGTGTGTCCTGTTAGATTGACTGTTTAAACAGTTAATAGCTCTGAATATCTACTCTTGGGTTTTGCCAGTGATGACTGGATTTGTTGTTTAAAAGGATAAACCAACATGAAGACCAGAGAGCTGTCTATGGGAGAAAAGCAAGCCATTTTGAAGCTGATAAAAGAGGGAAGATTTGAGCCACTGAGGAAGAATTGGGCTTAGCCAATATAACACTGCAGAATGTCCTGAAAAAGAAAGAAACCACTGGTGTATTAGCAACCAGACATTGAACAACTTGGCCAAGGAAAACAACAGCATTTGATGACAAAGACTGTAAGAGCTGAAGAGAAACCTAAAAACAACTATCAGTGACATCACCAACAACCTCCACAGGGCAGGGGTGAAGCTATCACACTCCACCATTCAAAGATGACTTAGAGAGCAGAAATATACAGACCATACCACAAGATGCAAACCACTCATCAGAAGAATCAGAAGGCCAGATTTGAATTTGCAAAGAAATACAGAGATGAGCTACAAAAGTTCTGGAACCAAGAATAACTTCTACCAAAGTGATGGAAAGGCCATAGTGTGGAGAAAGAAAGGATCTGCTCATGATCCAAAGCATACAGTCTACAGAAGCATTCTGTCTGGCAATTTACAGAGAAATGCATCCAATCTAATTGGAAGGAACTTGCAAGACAATGACCCAAAACACCCTGCCAACATAACAAACAACTTCACTGGGGGAAAAAGTGGAAGGTTTTAGACTGGCCAAGTCAATCACCAGACCTTAACCCAATTCAGCATGCACCTCCTGAAGAGGAGACTGTGTTAGTTACTTTAAGACTATTTGTTCCAATATTTGTGCTCGCCTTAAAATTGGGTGCTCTGCCACCAAAGGTGCCATGTTGCAAGTTGTTTAACACATCTAGATGTAAATATCAGGAAATGAAAGCTGAAATTCTGATCTATCATCTAATATTCACCTTTTGCTCTCAAACCTAAATGTCTTCAGTGTATAGTAAAAACAAAAGAATTGGCCTTACCGTTCCAATATTTTTGGAGGGGACTGTATATAATAATGTAAAGTTTCCAAAATGTCAAAGCTTAAAGGAAACCTCCAACCTGACACGCATTAAATATATTTATAGTGAAATATTTGTGATGTGAGTAGAGTTTTTGGTGCTAATTTGTTGGTTGGTGCTGTATTTTCATAATTCCTGCAAGAAGTTAACTTAAGGGATAACGGTTTTGCTGTTAGCTCCTAACCCCAAAAGAGCAAGAGCTTCTTTTCTCACTCACCTTTAACCAATTATGTTCAATGTTATAATAATGAGAAGGTAGAAGTAGTAAAGACAGCAAACACTGGATTCAACGTTCCAAAATGCAATGCAGCTATACAAAGCAGTTGAGCCGAGTTACGGCACAGACTTGGCTCGGCTAGATGGCAACTGACAAGATGACGAGCACGATGCTGTTTATGGTGGTATTAGCATGAAAGTTGACTCTTTAGAACCTGTTCTGTTTGAGCAGAGTGTACAGATGATGAGGAGGTGTGGACTAGGAGCTGGACTAAAGGACTAATGTGCTGCTGCATTGCTCTGTTCAGGCAGAGATGAAACAAGGGCTAATACACACTGGCTCACTGTCAGCATTGTGAGTAATGTAGGAAAAGATTAAACAAAGTGAATATAGACTAACATGCTGAAGAAAGACGTTTAAATTTAAAAAAAAACTCAGTATTTCATTATCCTCTATTGTACTCATGCACCATTGAAGATCATATGTTAATTATAAAATTATAAGATTAATATGCAAGTTTATGTGAACAATCTGTTCATGGCGGATTGTTCCTTTAATTTTCTTTCCTTAATTGTAGTACATTGGTTCAGTGTTTTCCAGTTTGAGACTTCCTCCTGGTTTACATACCTGTCCCCGAGACGCCTCAATCTTCTCATGAAGTCTTTTCCTTAAAATATCCACTGCATTATACTCCTCTGACTTTGTACCTTGGAATAGAAACATGTTAATGAATATACTAAAGTACATAAGTTACATGATTTACCAAGAATCTTTACTGGTTAAATCAGATTTGCGCTTGTGGTTTACCTTCAGTCTTCTGCCGCATCTTTACTTGCTGCCCATGATGAACTTTGACCTGAGAAGCATTCTGTACAGCTGTATGAATACTCTTTGGAGTTGGCTTCCTGTAATTTGTGTTCATATTACGTCCTTTTCTAGGGTCCTGGTTGTTCTTTTGCTTCTTCTTAAGTGGACCACCTTCACCGACACCTTTGCCTCGAAATGGAACTGAAATGAAAAGAAAAATAAAATTTTGTTATACAGTTTTATAACCTCTACAGTCTACATTCCTAGCCAGCAGTATCGTCTGCACTCTCCACATGGGATGAGCATTTTTCAAACATCAAATGGCACTAATGCCATGCTACTAACTCAGTGTGGAGACTTATTACTGAACACTCTCAGCTACAACTTATAAAGGTTATTGCTGCAAATATCTATACCCTTTAATATGTCATGTCACAACATCTCCTGTGGTGTGTAGCTTGGTGAAAGGTGTTGTACTACCCCACACTGCGTACAAACAATCAGTGTAATACTGTGGTATTAGCAGTTGCAATATTTTTTTGGAAACATGAAATCAAATTGCAATGACAGAATTAAGGGAGTTAGCTTTTTTTTTTTAAAAAAAAAAAAAAAAAAAAAAAAAAAATTCCATCAAATGTATATAATTTTTTGAATACAACAAAAATGAATATCGCACAATATTACACAAAGTCGATGCTCTGGTGTTAAGATAGCAATACATAAGAAAATTTGCATGCAATACAGGGGTGAGGGGAAAAAATATTAATTCATAGACTCATAGATCTCGATTCTCTCTTTATTAAGAAAAGACAAAGCAAAGTACCAGGTCGCATTTTATCGCGAAGGTTTTGCGCCCCTATGCTGCACAATGCTACGGCGTTTTACTTTATGCGTAAAAAGTAAAAAACTGGAAAAAAATCGCTGTGTATAGTGATATCACTCTTGATAGTGAAGCTCAGGGCAATGTCAAAAATCAAAACCTTTTGCTCTGAAACACTGTATCGGTGCTTGATGCCTTCTGTCAAAAACACATGACCAGTGATGTGTGAAGCTTCGTTTCAGTACACGACCACATGACTGTCTGGAAATTGATTCTGAATAAGTAAATTTCGAAGGTTGAGGAACTAGTGGTTTGAGTTAGTTACAGCGATTAGCAATACGGAGATACTTTTAGTTTTGGAATCAACAAAGAAGTGAGGTTAAGAAGTTTGAGAAGAATTTGAACTCGTATCAACAAATAATGCTGTCAATTTATAAGAAATTATATTAATAATATGTAAAGGCTTAGCTTTGCCTATACCGTAAAACAAAAAATATAAGAGGATTGCTATTACCTTATTATGTAATGCACGGCATTACTTAATGTTACCAGTTGACTTTATTGTTAAAAATATAAAAATGTTTTCAAAGCACTGGAATGCACAGATTTCTTATATTTGGGAGGAAAGCGTCATTACTACAGAAAGCTTCATTTTGCCATCACTAGAGGCTTAAAGGCTTAAAGATTCTCTAATATAGACCTCTAATACAACGCAAAAAAAAAAAAAAATTATATCAGCAGCTAATATAAAACATGAGTGCGCCAATCAATTAAAAATTTTGGAGAAGAAAAAAAAAAAATCTCGTTTTCTATGAATAAAAGGCTCAGCTGCGTGCTTTACACATCCAAAACTCGAGTAAATATGTTCTGATTTCACATCCTCAACCACAACTCTACACTTGTATAGTGGCACACTTCAGTCAGGCTTGACACTTCCCTGTCATGGAAAGTGTAACTCACACTCAATATTCTGATCTCTTGCACACTGCACTTTGTGTCTGCAACCTAAACCCTGAATATGTACAGTACAGTAGCGCAAAAGTCTTAAGCACATGCAAAGAAATGCTGTAGAGAAAAGATGCCTTCAAAAATAATGAAATTAAATGTTTCTACATTTAAAAAAAAAACTATAAAGAGCAGTAAACAGTAATAAATGAAACAAAGTCAATATTTGGTGTGACGATCCTTTGCTTTAAAAAATAGTAGTCTCAGGTACAATTTGTGCAGTTTTATAAGGAAATGAGCTGTAAGTTTTACTGAGCATCTTGCAGAACAGACTTTGACTGTTACACTTGCTTCTTATTTTTGCAGCAAAACCCAGCAGCCTTCATATGTACACTATATTGCCAAAAGTATGCAGACACCTGACCATCACACCCATATGTGTTTGTTGAACATCCCATTCCAGATTTAGTCCCCCTTTGCTGTTATAATAACCTCCACTCTTCTGGGAAGGCTTTCCACTAGATTTTGGAGTGTGGCTGTGGGGATTTGTGCTCATTCAGCTACAAGAGCATTAGTGAGGTCAGGCACTGATGTTGGGTGAGGAGGCCTGGGGTGCTCTCAGTGTTCCAGTTCATCCTAAATGTGTTCAGTGGGCTTGAGGTCAGGGCTCTGTGCAGGACACTCGAGTTCTTCTACTCCAAACTTGGCAAACCATGTATTCATGGACCTCACTTTGTGCACAGGGGCATTGTCATACTGGAACTCTTAGTTTGGTCCTCTTAGTTCCAGTGAAGGGAAATTGTAAAGCTACAGCATACAAAGACATTCTATATAATTGTGTGCTTCCAGCTTTGAGGCAACAGTTTGGAGAAAGAACACATATGGGTGAGATGGACAGTTGTCCACAAACTTTTGGCCATATAGTGTATGTGTGTACACTACATATATATATATACAGTGTATGTGTGTGTGTGTGTGTGTGTACACTACATATATATATACACACACACACACACACACACACACACACATATATATATATATACATACATATGTGTGTGTGTGTGTGTGTGTGTGTGTGTGTATGTATGCATATACACACACACACACACATTTAAGCATTAAGTGACTCCATACCATAGCCTCTCTTCTTGGGCTTCTGATCCTCAGAATGGCAGCTTTTTCGGGTGAATTTCTGCAGGTAGTCATATTTAGCAGCGAGGCTGGACATCTTTGGAGATGAAACTGTAAATAAAACTACATGTAACGCATAACGTATGTGTGGCCTTATTTAAGAGAAACAAGCTAGCATGCATCTGATTTTCACAAACATTGCTCTTTACCAAAAATGCAACAATAAAATGATCTTAAAATCGAATGTATTCCACTGTTATTTACCTGTATTTAATTTAGAAAGATCCTCCAGTGAGTGTAAACTTACTTCTACATCGATATCTTATTGGATGAGTGAAAAATCTGTGGTTACATTTCTCATCCTTTTAGATCAAACATTTAAATCGTGAAACAAATCATACACACTACAGGGTATAAAACATTAAATAAAACAGCGTGTCTCTACAGTAACTTTCTCACAGACACGTGTTTATACCGCGCATGCGCGAACTTCCTGACGTCCCGGATATGGTTACACTGAAAACATTCCCTTTAGCACATAGGCTTTAGAGGGTGGTCTGGATGCTTGTTGACTTCCTGGTGTTTATTCTGTTTAAATAAGTGCATAAGACCCCACTGGAGGTTTGACTTTGAGATATTTAGTGTGGAATCATGAGTTTCAGACTGATGCTAACGCTGTGCAGTTACAGCCGCAGAATCATTCGCATTAATGTAAGTGTCTTTTCATTAGTTATGGCACTGAGCACAATGTTTTCATAAACATACTCTAGTTATGAAAAGTTAAGGCGGGTGTTAATCATTCAGACTTTTCCTGTAGCAACCTTTTAACCCCTGTGTTCTGTTTTTACTTCAATTTTATTTTCTCTATTGAACATGAAAAAAGGACTATACAGTCTCTACTGTAGTCTCTACAGAGTTTACACAGAATGGTGTGAAAAACAACAACAACAACAACAAAACATTCAGTCATCTTCTGCTCTTGTTGTCCATCTGCATCAAGGTTTGACATGTAATGTGTTTTGAGATGCTTTTCTGCTCAGCACAGCTGTAAAGAGTGGTTATTTGTGTTCCCCTAGCTTTCCTGTCAACTTAAAGCAGTTTAGCCATTCTCCTCTGACCTCTCTCATCAACAAGGTGTTTCCACCAGCAGAACTGCCACTCACTGAATGTTTTTTGTTTTTCACACTATTTTGTGTAAATCTTAAGGCAGACGTGTCCAGTCTTATCCACAAAGGGCCAGTGTAGGTGTAGGTGCAGGTTTTCATTCCAATCAAGCATGAGCCACACACTGATTTCACCTGATTAATCAGTTGATCCTGACTTTCAATAGACTCACCTGTGGCTTCTGCTTGGTTGGAATGAAAATCTGCACCCACACCAGCCCTTTTTCTGGATAAGATTGGACACCGCTGCTCTCGACGCTGTTGTATGGGAAAATCCCAGGAGATTAACAGTTTCTGAAATACTCAAAGTCATTGAGGTCACATTTTTCCCCATTCTGATGTTTAATGTGCTCTTGAGCTGTATCTGTATGATTTTATGTACCATACTACTGCCACATGATTGGCTGATAATTGCATGAACAAGCAGAGGTACAGCATTAAAGTGGCTGATGAGTATATATTACACAGGTTATGCATCAGTTATAAAACTGATTACAAAAATTGGTGAAATATCAGGTGACAGCAACTGCTTAAAAAAATAAATAAATGAAACAAATTGAGGAATTCACTCCAATTGTAGGTAAATTTCATCCTCTGTTGTATCAAGTCCATTGTCATTTTTTTAGTAAAAAATGACATTTGTTCATATTTTTCCATATTACATATTATGTTTACATCAGTCCATATTTTTGTTTTTCTAGGCACAAACAGTCACTCCCACAAGGAATCTTTTCCACAGGTCCCGACAGGACCTTCTTAAACATGAGCATGGTAAGAATAGCTATCTGGACAATGTTCATGTTCTTTGCCTTGTATTTTTTTTTCTTCAGGTTGTCTTACTGTCGCTACCTGTTTAGAGAGGCATACGAAGTGTTTTTGTAAAACAGTAGTCCAGGTTTAAAAGTTCGTGTGGATAGTAAATGGTCTAATCACTAAGGCGGCACAATATCCATTTCAATTAAATTTTATTTGAAGAGTGCTTTTAACAATAGACATTGTCAGAAATCAGCTTTTCAAAATTCCAGATGTAGATTTAGATCCACAGTGAGCAAGCCAGGGGCGACAGTGACAAGGAAAAAGTCCCTGAGACTTCAAGAGGAACCAGAATTGAAAGGAAACCCGTCCTCTTCTGGGTGACATCAGATAGTGACATTATAAATCATTACTCTTCTACAACTGTATATTATAAAGTCAAACAGTACTAAGTGTGTTGAAAGGATGAGCATATTGTGAATAAGTGGTAAGAGCACAGGACAGTCTTTATGATTACAGCAGCAGTTTTTATGTACAAGTCTACAGTATCCAGCTGAGATGAGGATGGTGTTTGCGCATAGACAGTTTTTGGGAATTGTCATGCCAGATCCTGACATATGTCTGTGGTTTGTCAGATTTATCTAGTATAAACAGATTTATCTAGATTATACTAGATACATCTGACTATATTCAAGATTTTCACGTAATAGGGCTTGTTAAAAAAAAAAAAGATTTTTTGTGAAGCCTTCCACATTAGTAGAGTCACAAGTGCAGGATCTCCAGGACATCAAGAGAAATCAGGCAGGTCTGGTGTGTGTGAGAGGAACCACAGAAGTGTGTCAGGATCTGGCAGGACATCAGGTAGCAGGACTACATAGATTTGAGTATTTCAGAAACTGCAAACCTTGCATACCTTTAAGGCAAAATGAAAAAGGCAAAGAAAAAACTATACACATCTCAAGCAGGGAATTTGATTTTTTCTTTTTTTAAATCAAAGCCATTACTTTCACTCAGGACTGTTGTAGTTGTGAGAGAACTGCAGGGGCAATGGCACAAGTATTAAAATGGTCCCTTTAGTAAATTATCAATAAACTATTTTGTGAGTTGTGAGCATCCTGGATCCAATCTCAGACACCAAATGTGGGCTTTTGATGAATATTCGTATGATCCAATAAACAGTATGGTGGTGTTTGCAATATACTATTTTGACTCTTTTTAACTGCATAACATATAACGTGTTGCAAGCCAGACCTATTGGGCTATTGGCCCGAATTGGGAATTTTGCAGGCTCTTCAGAATAGAATGCGATCATGTGACCAGCATGCTCTCTAAATACAGTATTGTAACTCTATGGGTTGCGCAGATTGGGACCTCTGGTGTTCAAACAGTGCAGTTGCGTTACATGAATGTTGAACAGAATGCTGTTATCGCACATTTCTATGATGCACATCATCACATCATGTCACAATGTATCATTACATCCCTAGTTCTTACTGTAAATTCCCATTAATAAATGTAAAGGTGCCACAGCAATATTTTCTCTTTATGAGTTCAGCTTCCTATCTGTTTTACAGTTAAATTTGCCGTCAAGCGTCAACAGTTCAAATCCACTGTTGTCCAGGAAGAACAGAGTGAGGATTCCCTACTGAAATGGTTTCTGCTGTTGATCCCTCTCACCACCTTTGGCCTTGGAACCTGGCAGGTACTTCCTTAACTGTGTTCACCATAATAAATCTTATTGGTCATGAATGGGTTGGTGCGGTGGTAGTGTTTCTGTAGTAGTGTTTCTAGCGTTTCATGTGGGTTCCCTCCAGGTTCTCCGGTTTCCTCCTACCTCTCTAAACATTCTGATAGACGGATTGGCTACTCTAAATTGCCCCTAGGTGTGAATGAGTGTGTGAATGGTGCCCTGTGACAGACTGGAGTTCCACCCACTGTGCATTCCCGCATCATGTCAAGTGTTCCTGGGATAGGCTCTGGACCCACTGCAGTCTGACCAGGATCAAGGTGGTCCTCAGATTACTGAAGATGAGTGAAAGGTTGTGATTGAATGGTTTGTGTTAATAGCATTTATACATTTAAAGGTAAAGCGGAGGCAGTGGAAGCTGAAGCTGATCAAAGACCTTCATATATTGACGACTGCAGATCCAATCCCACTGCCCATAGAGTGAGTCAGGGCCATTTTTGTCCTACACCATCAAAATTGGTAGCAAAATCAATTGCCTTATTAATATAATTTGTATCTGAATATTTGTATGTTGCAGTCCTGCAGAGTTGAAGGATCTGGAGTACCGGCGCGTGAAGGTCCGTGGCCGGTTCGATCACTCTCGGGAGTTGTACATCCTGCCACGTTCGCTAGTGGATCCTGAGAGAGAAGCTCGAGAGGCAGGCAGACTGTCATCCAGTGCAGAGAGTGGAGCTAATGTCATCACCCCATTCCACTGTACTGATCTAGGGTGTGTATCAACACACATTACACCCAGCTTCTCAATTTCACATACTGTTCCTTCTTACTTAAAAAAGAATTTATTAGACTAAGGAACAAATTTGAGAAATCAGAATTATTTTTAGTTATGTCTCCATTTTCGATCCCTCAGGATTACCATCTTGGTGAACCGAGGTTATGTACCCAAAAATAAAATTAAACCAGAAACAAGGATGAAGGGGCAGGTAAATTAACTTATTTTTTTTACTTTATTAATTGTGTTCATTCAGTCAGAGCTTGAAGTTTTAGCTGTTGTCAGATTTTAGCCAAAAACATTCACATACATCCCAAATGTAACCTGTTAAGCTGAACAAGTGCCCATGTGCAAGGAGAGATTTTACTGACGGCGCATATAGACCTTGTCTTTGTAACTGAGCGTTTTCATTGTTTCATTTGAAGGTGACAGATGAAGTGGACCTGGTGGGTGTGGTGCGTTTGACAGAGCAGCGCAAGCCGTTTGTCCCTCAGAACAACGTGGAGGCGAATCGTTGGCATTACCGTGACTTGGAGGCCATGGCGAAAGCAACTGATGCTGAGGAGATCTTCATCGATGCTGTGTTAGGTCAGAGTTCCTTTTTATCAACGCTAATCTCCTCAAACACTCAAATGTTCTGCACAAGTAACCAAGAGGTTTTAATCTCTAGATTTCCAGAGAGCCACTTTTCAGCCTTGAGCAAGAAATCAGCCAAATGAATCATTATCAATGATATTCGATATTAGGAATATGCATCCTAATTTTGATATTTGTTGGATATGCAGTAACCAGTTGGAAGAATTTTGTAGGTCTTTAGCTGATATTGATGTAATACAATGATTATTTTCCCATTGCAATTACATTTTCCCCAATTCATCAGTGGACGTGTATATGTGTATTACATACACACTCACCATCCACTTTACTAGGAACACCTGCACATTCGTGCAGTTATCTAATCAGCCAATCATGTGGCAGCAGCTTAATGCAAATCATGCAGATACAGGTCAAGAGCTTCAGGTAACATTAGAATGAAGAAAAAGCGAACATTAGAATGAAGAAAAAGTGTGATCTCCTGAACTTTAACAGTGGCATGGTTGTTGGTGCCAGATGGCCTATTTCAGAAACTGCAGAATTTCAGAATCTCCTGGGAATTTCACACACAACAGTCTCTAGAGTTTACACAGAATTGTGCAAAAAACAAAAAACACTGAGTGAGCAACAGTTTTGTGGGTTGAAACACCTTGTTGATAAGAGAAGTCAAAGCAAAGTGGCCAGATTGGTTCGAGCTGCTGGGAACGATATAGTAACTCATATAATAACTCTTTACAACCGTGGTGAGCAGAAAAGTATCTCAGCATGCACAAAACATCGACCTTGAGGTGGATGGGCTGAAAAAGCAGAAGACTACATTGGGTTCCACTCCTGTCAGCCAAGAACAAAAATCTGAGGCTATCATGGGCACAGACTCACCTAAACTACAATTGAAGATTAGAAGAAAAAAACACCTTGTCTTTTTCCAGTCTTCAACTGTACAGTTTCGGTGAGTTTTTTTTTTGTTTGTTTTGTTTTGGTGTTTTTTTGTACCAGTCTGTGTAAACTCTAGAAGCTGTTGTGTGTGAAATTTCCAGGAGATCAGCAGTTTCTGAAATACTCAAACCAGCCCATCTGGCACCAACAACCATGCCAAGACTAAAGTCCAGGAGATCACACTTTTTCTTCATTCTTATGAACATTACCTGAAGCTCTTGACCTGTATCTGCATGAATTGCATTGAGCTGTTGCCACATGATTGGCTGATTAGATAACTGCATGAATGTGCAGGTGTACAGGTGTTCCTAATAAAGTGGACTGTGAGTGTATAAGAAATATAGAGAAATAATTGAACTGTACAGTGGGGGGGAAAAAAGTTTTATTTCATTTTAAAAAAAAGTTTTATTTCAGTGAATTGTTGCCCTGTAGCCTAACCTTTTGAGATAAAAATAGAAGTTTATCACTTGCTTTAGAAAAAAAGCCAGGCATTGTGCTGCTTCAGGCACCCTGCTTTTATTATTGCTATTAGTTCCCACATTTTCACTTCAAATTCAGACCTGTTGAATATTTCATAATTTGCACACCACATATTTTGCTATCTCAAAATATATCCCTTACTTGCCATCATATTTAATCTGCACTCTCGTGATGAAGCATAGTAAATACACTGATAGTCTTTTCAGTTCTTAATAGTCATACATAGAATGATTAACTGAATATTCAATTACCTTTACTAGATAATGAATAAATGATGTAAATGATATTGAACCCAAATGTAAATCCTAACGTCCCATACAGAGAGTACAATACCAGGAGGACCAATAGGAGGGCAGACAAGAGTAACACTGCGCAACGAACACATGCAGTACATCATTACATGGTGAGTCAGCAACTTCCATCATATTTGAAAGATTCTGCTTTTCCTCTGCTTTTTACAGCTCTGGAAATGAGATGCAGGCACAAGGACCTGGAAAAATGTAGTTTATTGGCGCTTCCTACATACACGCAAGATGTAATTAATTCAAACTGAAATTACGTGTATGTAATTAAAAATGCATGCCTAGGTACCCAAGGTTACCTAGGTATAAAAAAAAAAAAAGTATATTTTGTGTTATTACAAGTGATAATCCTCCTTAGCAACACATGGCAATGGCATGGCTATCATGCTTCATCATTCTTTACTGAGGCAGTCCTAAGGCTTGAACATTTAAGGATAAAAAAATATATGAAAACCTTTAATATTTTACATTTAGCTTTATTTCAACTCCAATAAGCAGCTATGATGTCATACTATAGTCTTGTATGGCCTTGTTTCAATTTTTTTTTCAAGGTACATCACATTGAAAAAAGTGACATCACCACATTAAAAGCAGTATAAGAATAATTGTTAATAAATGTGGTCTATAGTTGATTGTGAAAGAGTATTTGAAGTAAAAGATCACATGGAGATGAGATTTCAATCTGATGTTTTTTTTCCCCCTCTAGGTACGGACTATGTGCTGTTACTTCCTACATGTGGTACGCAAAATTCATCAAACGCCTTACCTTATGAAACTAACCAATTTTTATACAGACCATGGTGTAAAAACATTGAAATGTATTTTTTGAGTCATTGGTCAAGTATCGGAATGAACCAAAAGTTTGAAATTCTTTTAAAGCTCCTGACTGCAACCAGCCTTTTGTGTGTGTGTGTTTGGAAATTCAGTACAACACAGCTCCAACACCTTTGGGAGTTTATAGTTGTGTATTACGAGTACTTCTGAGACAGTGGTTCTTGGTATTGCAGTAACCCTGCCCTGCTCATCATCCATTTCTCCTGCTCGAACACACCAGATTCAGAATGTCTTAAGCTTATTTACTCCTGCTTCTTCTGGTTAAGACAGTGGACTTCTGATTGGAAGGTTGGCAGTTGAAATCTCAGCAGCCTAGGCTGCCACTCCTGGGCCCCTGAGCAAGGCCCTTAACCCTCAACTGCTCAGTTGTATAAAATAACTGTAAGTAGCTCTGGATAAGGGCATCTGTTAAAATGCCATAAATGTATGTGTGTGTGTGTATGTGTGTGTATATATATATATATATATAAAATTTTTTTATAAAATCCAGTTGATAACTGATCTTTACAGATCTTAAATTCTGTCCCCTGTTGTGTCCCTAATGGGTTTTATCAGATTAAGAGACACAGAATATTTAATCATCTAACAGCAAAGACAGTACTATGCAGGGCAGCATTACTCCATGGCCAGGTTTAGAAACACTGTTCAAGAACACTCGTTTCTTTGTAGTACCAAATAAATTTGATGCTTTTGTTGAGATTTATCCCCTTTTCCTTATGTACACGATCTCTCTTTTGTGCCCAAGGCTGTTCATGTTAATGAAATTATTTCACAATTCCACTCTTCATGTTAATGTGCATATAGGGGAAATTTATATTTAAGGGAGAAAGTCCTAAGTTGCAAAATTTGATGTTAAGGACTATGATGTTTAGGGAAAAGAAACGGAAAAAAAACCCACCCAAATGATAGAGACAAACAAATTAATGTGCGACATAGATACTAATGCTTTTTGTCTTAGGGACTGTGTCTAAACCTCAGGCTTCCACACATGATTTTGGTTCTTAAGGCAAGGATTCAGTATTTGATATCACTAAATCTGCTACAATAGTTAGTAAGTTTCAGAACCACCTTTTCCAGAATCTGGGGTAGGCCCACCATTAATTTGCAAATATAAGAGAAGGACCACTTTAAAACTAAAGTTACAGGCAAATCACCTTGCTAGCCTATTAAATTTGCACATCAGCTTTAAAATATGAATTTACACACCATTTGTTTGCCCTTTTTTTTTGATAATCAGACTAAATTTATACACAGTTATAATTGGTGCCTCAGTTCATTTCAAATATAGCCTTTTAAATAGATGCATCGATCAAAATCGTCCAGTCATTACACCCCCAATCTGTAGAGTGTATCTACTTTACTTTTGCCAGATGACAATTTTAGGTCACCAAATAAAGAGCCATAACACTTCAGTTTTCTGTGGGTTTTTTATTATTTTACTAATAAACACACACATCTGTGCTAGGAGTTTAACCCAGTTTGGTAGCCAGCTCCTTGGCCTTTGCCTTTTCGAGTTTAGCAATGCGAGCGGTCGACTTGGGGCCCATGATGTTACCTCCCCAGTGACGACGGATCTGAGAAGGAAACAAAAATAATACATTAGTACATCTGCATGTATTAAGGCTTAGTTGAGCCAAAAAATGGATTGCCTCTATTACTTAACTACATTGACCTTGTGGCTCTAGCACAAAACTAGAGATGTAAAATCATGGTATCCACCAGGCCTTATAGCTGGTTATGACTGAGATCATTTAATTTTAAAAGCAATAGTCCAAAATAATTGTAGCTGCTAATGCACTGCACTGACCTCCTCATATCTGTCGTTGTAGTTGGTCTTGATGGCCTCCACCAGCTTGGCAAGAGCAGCTCTGTCCTCACTACAAGATCAGGAAACTCATGTTAATCATAAATCCTTTAGTGCGATGCATCCTCACATTAAAGGAAAACAAACCTCTTTTGCTCAGGGTTAAAAAGCTCATTTGAAACCACATGGTTGTTCAGGTGAAGAAATTCAGACATCATAGCCAAAGAGGCGGAGCATCCATACATGTGAAGTGGAAAAAAAAATCTTTTGCTTACGGGTTGGTCTGTGTGAAGCAGACAGAGGTGCAGGTCTTTCTGTGCACAAGTCGGCCCAGTCTGGCTTTTCCTTTGACGATGCAGTATGGGACACCCATCTTACGGCACAGAGCGGGCAGGAACACCACCAGCTAAACAAGACATGCAAAGAGTCAGTAAACTCTTTATAATAACCCAAACTACAGATAATACCCAAACTACTGAGTGCACATTAAATCAGTAGTTTAATAATATGCAACACAAGTGTGCGAACAAAATGGCTGCGGTTGTTGCTCAGGGTTAAAAAGCTCGTCTATTTTGATCTTCACAGTGCATTCAGGTGAAGAAATTCAAGACATCATTGCAGCAACCACAACAGGATTTATCAACTAAACATGTTAATGTCCCTCAGCCAAAAAGAGCACTGACCTCAATTGGGTCCACATCATGAGCGATCACAACCAGCTGCGCCTTTTTGCTCTCCACAAGTGATGTGACTGTGTTCACACCTGCATGAGGAAAAATGAGAACAATGTTAAACACTGCAAAAAATTGTGTAAGGCTTGAAGCTTAGGTCACTTTAGTGTTCAACTGTAGAACAGTGGCATCTTCCTATTGCACTGCAGTATGATCAAAAACCTATACCCTGGTACCTCAAAAGCACCTTGTACCAGTAAAGAAAGCCTGCACTGGCACGGCCACTCAGAATGGTCACTGTACATCTATAAGTGAACTAAATGGGCAGCTCCAGAATTATCAGCACCCTGGTAAAGGTGGGTCCAAAAAAAAAAAAAAGTTATGAAAAATGTCTTTGTGGGTAATTAACTTAATCTCTCCATGGGTGAGAAAATCATGAGCCCAAGTGCCCCAGACAAACAGATTACATGTTAGGGATCAGTTTTTAATCATAGTTGATTTGCAGAATCAGGAACACAGTGAGGTGGAAAAACTGACAAAACCAAGTATAATAAGCTGTTGCCAAAAATGGTCATATTATTTTATAACAGTTATAACATTATAACATTTGCCGTGCGGTTAAACACATCAAGAGAAACCTGAATATCAATAAAGTGAAATGTAAGGAGAGAACACCACAGCTCATAGCCAAAACACTGCCCCATCCATGACTTTTCTGTCAAGGAGACTAATACACTACATTGCTCTGACTGGTATAATGACAGTTACACAGAGTCGCCCCTTCCCCTGGAATTCATATACTGTTTCACTTAGTCTGTATTAAAGGTGCAAACACCTCTGAGACGAAAATCCTAGCAGAGAGGACAATTTACCACAAAAATCATGTGCCTGGTAGTAGATGGGACAGCACCATGCCAACCAAACAAGTGGAATGGTATCAGCTGAACTGAAAGTAAATTTTCTAATGGGAGGGGGAGAGAGAGAAAATAAACTGGTAGTTCACTCCTCCCACATAATTCCACACACCAAGCCTCTTGCTTCTTACAGCGCCTTTTCCGAGTTCAAACACAGGGGCAGAAATCCACTCACCTGCACGGAGGACAGGTGGCCTTTTAGTTGGGGTATCTCCTTTCCCTGCAGCCTTCTGTTCAGCACGAGCCAGCAGCCTGCGCTTCTTCTCCTGCTTGGTCTCGGGCCTGTACTTGTGAGCCAACTTGAACAGCTGGGTAGCTGGAGAACAAACATGATGGAAGTTCAGTAAAGACAATTTAGCATATGAAAAAAAATATACATATATCACAATGCCTAATCAGGTGGGAATCAGTCAACTGACTAGTTCAGCAACCCCGGATTTCTATACATAAACCATCATGGCTTCTGAAGCAAATCCATTGTTGTGGAAAAGGAAGAATTTTCAGACTCAATTTTTCATTTCATTTACCTGATCTGATTTACCTCTGATCTGACCAGTGAAGTGAAGACATGGCTTGTGCGAAAAACAATCACTTAATAATGAATGTATCTTATTTAGAGCTAATATGATGAAGATAAGATCTAATCACTAAAGATAACTGTTGCCATTAAGTTAATTTAGTTGCTTATCCAGACCTTTATAAGCGAGGAATATGTGGCTAAACCTTCACAAATTTTAGCTGAATGCCTCTGCTAATGATCAGTCAGTGCATCAGTGATCTTGGTGGGAAAAAGTGTCAACATACACTAATCAGATTTTCTTCACATCATTTGCACAGCTTCAGCACACTGGCATTTCTAACACAGTGTAAGTCAACAAAAGCAGAACGCCACTGCTGAAACTGGATCCAGCATCATGCAGGACCATCAACCCCGCATGATGTCAGCTGACTTACCGGTCTGGCGGTCCAGAGCCTGGTTGAACTGGTTGATCGCAGGAGGGACCTTCAGACGCTTGTACAGGATGGACCGCTGACGCTGCAGACGAACATAACGCGGCCATTTCACAAACCGGGTCAGATCCCGTTTGGGCTGGATGTCCTGACCTGATGGAGTGAGGGAAAGAGGAGAAATTGTGAGGGAAAAATTAAAAACGCTTCACACACAGACCACATCAGTGATCAACATCAGGGTGCATCAGCGATCTTGGTGGGAGATTGTCTGCATTGCGGCTAAGATAGCAAATATTCTTTAACATCATCTGCACCACTTGTGAAAAGACAACGTAATGTTTGTTAGAGGATACATTCGTACTTCGTGCACTGAAGTGTTACGCACCAATGCCAAAGTTCTTCGGCCTTTTCTCGAACAGGGGGTTCACAACCTTCTTGACCTCATGCTTCTTAGCCACTGAAGGGGCAGGTGCCACCTTCTTCCCCTTGGCCTTCTTTCCTTTAGGCTGGAACAAGCAGAAATAGTTTTAAAATGAACCCTTGATCACAAAGACACAAAGACACACAGTTGCAGCTTATGCTCAGATTTAAAAAGCTCGAGTTTTTGCTCCACATGGGTTTTCAGGTGAAGAAATTCAAACCATCACTGCAGAAGCTGCATGTGTCCATTTCAACAGTAACACGAGTCTTACAGTACACTTGCAGAATAATTTTCCAGATTAAAAAAAAAAACACACCTTTCCAAAGTTATGCTGAGTTTTCTGAATAAATTAACACTCACCCTGACGTGAGGCATTATGAGAGCCTCACTATGAGAACCAGAGGTTGTTCAAGGAATAAATAAGCGTTTACAGTGACAAATTAAAATATCTTCTAAATTCTCACTTGTTCAGGAGTAGAAATGAGTGCCTTTAAATCCATACCTTTCCAAACAAACAGCAAGAACTCTGAATAAGAAGTGTTTTTTTTTTTTTATCCAGCAGCTCAAAATATTCCCCTGTTAAAGTTTCTTTGGCGTCTAAACTGCAGTCAGTGAACTAAAAGCGTGATTTAACCTCATTAGCCAACCAGCTACAGCAAGCTAACCGGCTAAACTTAGCGTTCTAGCTAAACGAGACGCCATCCCTGGCCTAACAAGCTACATCACAGCTAACATCTTCCAACAAACTCAGATACTGCAGAATAAAATGAACAAATACAGCAAAGTTCCCAAAACGCAAACCTTCCGAAAACCTTCAGCAGTGACACACACTGCGCCAACACGACAAACTACAGCGCTAAAGCACTGCCGAGCCGCAAACCAGCTCACTGAGCCAAGACCCAAATAATTCCTAAATTATCGTTTTATTTCTTCATAATACATGTCGATAACTGATTTAATAACAGTCTACATTGCATACACTTCATTTCTTTGAACCTGAGTGATAGTATATAGCAGATGTTTGACGATTTTAAAAAAGCTTGGTTTCCAAGTGAATAACAGTTTGACACTCACCATGTTGGTTCAGACAGAAAGGAAGAAGAAGGGGCTTGTGGGTAATTTTAAGCGGAGCGACGTTGGGAAGTGACGTCATTATCAAGCGACCGAAGAACGCGGAGTAGTTGTTTGGGAAATTGTTTACAGAATGCACGTAAATTACTTTATTTATTTATTTATTTATTACACATTTCATTGGACTAAATTTAGCTAACTAGTTAATATTGGCTTTTGAGCTGGGGTTGGTTAGTAGCTTGTTCGTACTCATAAGCAGCCGTGTTGTATAAACTAAAAGTCGACGTATGAATGTGAATTTGTAAGAATCATGTTTTTTTTTTCATTTCTTTCCAGTGAAAGAGTGAGAAAACTGAGCAGTGCGAATAAAAATGGCCACACAACGGGTTCTCCCGCAGAGTAAAGAGACTCTTCTGCAGAACTACAACAAGAGACTGAAAGATGACATCAGATCCATACTGGACAACTTCACTGAGATCATCAAAACTGCCAAGGTGGGTCTGTGTGAGACATGACAGTTTAATTATATCTTGAGGAGTTAGCTCAGGCATTAATGCTGTAGTCTCCTGATCAGAAGGTTGTGAGTTTAAATCCCAACACATCCAAACTGCCAGCAAGACACTTAACCCACAACTGTTCAGCTGTGTCCTGTCTCAGCTGTAAGTCTCTTTGGGTAAAAGCATCAGCCAGATGAGCAAGTGTAACTGCAAATTTGAATCATAACTGAAGCTATATAGGATACGTGCCGGTACTCTAGGGCAGGGTCCAGCACAGTTTTATGATTTTCCTGCTCTCTCCCAGCTACACCAATAGTTTAGTTGTTGTTCCTCTTTCGGCTGCACCCATTGGGGTCGCCACAGCGGATCATTGTATTTGATTTGGCACAGTTTTTACACCAGATACCCTTCCTGACTCAAGCCTCCCCTTTGTGTTATCCGGAGCATATTGTTGCACGCAATCCCAGTGGCTGGGGTTGGTTCCCTGGCTGGGAATCGAACCTGGGCCGCAGCAGTGAGAGCGCTGTGGCCTCACCACTAGTCCTCCAGCGACCCCTACACCTATAGTTTAGTGTTATATAGAATTTTGATTACACCCAAAACCTTTTTTTTTTTAGTTAACAACTGAAATGAATTTCTTTGGAACAATAAATGATGCCAGTCTTGCTGAAAACTATAATAAATATCATATATAATTCATTCAAACTGTTAAAATAATGGAAAGACCATTTGTAGCACCTTTTCTGTCACTATGTCATGGCCCCCAAATACTGAGACAAGTCCTATTATTCAAGCAATGTTACAGTTCTGTCTTGATGACATCCTCTGCATCCTCATCACAAAGCACTATATAAACTATTAGAGCATTGAGCAGCTGAGGATTTTAGCAGGTATATTTGGATTATAAATATTTTATAAAAATTACTGTGCCATACATATGTCATGTGATGATTTTATGATCAAGTGATCCATTTTCATGGAATACCATGGAATAGCATTCTGTATGTGATGTACTTACACATTAAGAAATATTGTAAAGTGGTCATGGATCAAAACTGTCGCAGAATGCTGCTTTTCCCTATCTATGTCCAGTAACTAACATGATCCTTCATAAACAGAAACCACTACAGCCATGACCTTGCCACGCTGTACCATGCAGTATTATGTATTTATTTTGTGCTTAACAATAAAATAGGGACTTGATGTTTGCTGATATAGCCTTGACTTTCTAGCCTTGAAGTATATTCTCCAAAGCCACATGCTAGAGAGGCTAGAATGCCTGAACACTAGTGTAAGACAGACAACTTTCTGAATAGACAAGGGATTAGAGACACCTCCTTATTCCATTTTTGTTGGTAGTCCACTATTTTTTTTTCTGTATATGGAGCCTGAGGTGCCACAGAGATCAGAGTTTTTCCTCAAAGCAGATACTTTATTGAGGCTGTCTGAGTGTGAGGAGAATTTCACAGATTTAAAATCAGTAACTCCACCTACAAAGCTATGTGGAATCTAGTTTGGTGCGACTTATGAAATTTTTCGAAGTATGTAAACTTCTACGTTGACACTAGTTCAAATATCAGTTTAACTAGTGCTGCTGGCTGCCTGTGATTAAATGTAGAGTAGAAGGAGGTGGCATGAAAATCACCAAATTGACCAAACAAGCCTGCCAGTCAGAGACATTGGGATTCTGTGTAAGAAACAAATGTTAAATGATTTCTCAGGTAGAAGATGAAACGCAGGTGTCTAGAGCAACACAAGCGGAGCAGGACCACTACGAAATGCACGTCAGAGCTGCAAACATCGTAAGAAATCTTTCCTGTTCTGTCAAGAACTTGATTCTCTGAAGCCTAAATTTGAAACATGTATAAATATGTAATTCCTTTGTCTATTTTATTGGCTGTTAAACTGTACATATGATTAAAAAAAGGTGCGAGCTGGTGAGTCTCTGATGAAGCTGGTGTCAGACCTGAAGCAGTTCCTGATTCTGAACGATTTCCCGTCTGTAAACGAGGCCATTAGCCTGCGCAACCAGCAGCTGCGTGCCCTGCAGGAGGAATGCGACAAGAAGCTCATCTCCCTGCGTGATGAGATCGCCGTTGACCTGTACGAGCTCGAGGAAGAGTATTACTCCTCCAGGTACAAATAGATCCTCCAGAGATCCTGCAATCCTGTAGTCAAGTATCATGTACACACTCTCTTATATGCACATACCCTATAACTCATACCCTTGTGCCTTAGACCACAACATGTGTGTGTCCAAATTCATGCATAAGGACATTCACAAACTGTAGTGCCTTTAAAATGGAACAAAAAGATAAAGACGGGTTAAACTTGTATTTTATCATTACATTTATTATCATATTTTCATAGCAGGATAGTCAACAGGACTAAAATGGAAATCTTGAGACCACCAAAATTTTTTTTTTTTTACCAAAGTAAAAAAGTATGTGAAAGTGGGCTTGGACGCTGTCAAAAAATGTCATACATCATACATTTCATGAAAATGAGTGTACTAAAGTCTAACCAAAGAAAACATACATACAGTACGCAATACAGAACTTAAAGTTAAATAAGGATACTAGAAAAGGTGATATTTAGTAATATTGTCTCCAGAATAAATATGCTTTGCTTAAAAAAAAAAACAGAACAAAAAAAACAATATTATACAATTATTATATATTATATTGTTTTACAACAATATTGGCTTATGTAAAAGTATGGAAGATTCTGAAATTTCCTGGAGAGTGTTGAGTGGAGGAGTTGGTTGAAATCACTAGTAATCATGTGACACAAAGTTCAAATTCACATAGACTTGTGCAAAATAAGCTTATTTCTAATGCAGGCGAATGTAACCTATTTGACTTAATGTTAAATATACATTTGAGTCCTCTTAGTGATCCTAGGAACATAATGTAAAATATTAAAATGTTTGTGTGATCTCAAAGCTCAGTTTTATATTAAATATGCAGCAGTTTAAATAGGAAAATGTAAAAAGCTTAAAAAGCAGCTGAACTCACTGATCAGACCTCGCTCCCTTATTACAGTGTCACACGTTCACGACTAATCGCAGTTTATGATCTTCGTCACTAAAATACCAATACATGCACTGTGTGTAATTAAATATTTCTGTAAGTTCTTTAACACAGTGGCTACAAATATCTTAGAAAAATTGTGGCCAGTATTTGTCTCATAATTAGTTTAGTTTTCTCTTCTTGTAAGGTTGTTCAAACCAGATGTGTCATGTTTTTCCTGCTAGAGCATGCCACATTTGGTGTATGTAGCCTAGGCATTTTTGAATTTGCTATAAATTAGGGGTCTTTAGGGCCAGTGTGACTGCAGGCTTTCATTCCAGCCAAACAGGAGGCACTTGATTTAACAAATTGGTTGGTTGGTACGAAAGCCTGCAGCCACACCGGCCTTGGCAGATAAGATTGAAGACCCGTGCTATAAGCGAAGAGCTAGCTTGCTTTGCTTGCTCACATTTAATGAATTTTTAATCAAAGCTAGGTCTACAGGGTGATCAACATCAACCTGAGTCAAGCTTTATCCAAGATTACAGCCATCCAATGTATATCGTAAAAGGTAGAAATTGTGGTAAAACATAGACATAGTTTCATACTTTATACACATATAGGATACACTCACAAGACCAACAATAATGATAATAAAACAATTACAGATTTAAGTTCTCTGGAACTTTAAAGAAGGGGTATTCAACTCTCCCCTTTCTGCCCTAATGCCTCTAGCCTAGTAGCTAGTCTCCGATCTGATGAGCTGCCTTCAGCTAAATAATTTACACAAACGTATGTGATAGCATAAGCTGCAACAAAGGATCTGCTGCAGAAGCCGAGCTGGTTCATATTTAGAAAACTCAGCTAGTTTTCTGTACTTTTATCAGTTCTGCCTCATTATTTTTTCACGTGCTTAGTTCGGTCCACTGAAATACTTTGCTGGGTCTGCATCTGGACCACAGTCCACCAGCTGATGACTCCTGACTTAAGGTATACAGAAATGCAAGGTCAGGTCTGAGTCAGAATATTAGGTTGTATTTCACTAAGTTCACTGAGTGGCACCCATAAATAAAGTGGGTGATTTTTATTTAATCTGAGCAGTTATGTTTCTTTTCACTCTCTTATTAACAGTATAAAAAGATTGTTAGAAATATACCACTGATAGTACTATAATACTATAGTATTTCCAGAATAGCGCCCAAGGCTGTTATATGGCCATTGGTTTTGTGTAAGAGAAATGTTAATTGAGTTTAGTTAAGCTTTAATAATAAAGCTGGAGGACATTGAGTTGCTGGTGCCTAAATGTAAATGGTGCTTATGCTTTAACTTTACACAGGTATATACAAAGAATTTGCAGGTCAGAATGAGTCCATGTTGTATGTCTTAGGATGCTGAAATTTTGTCACACCGGTCATTTGGCTTTTATATCCTGTGCTGTTGAATTGGTTAAACTGATGTTGTAATGCACTAAAGTAGGTATGTAGACTCTGTACCTCTGAAATGAGGAGCACTCTGGGAGTTTTAATAATGCTGAGTAATTCTTGTACTTTTATGGCCTGTATTTAGATTTTTTTTATTGTATTCAATTAAAAGAGATTATCATTGTCCTGTTAAAATGTTAACGAAAAGTTGTATTTTATATAAGTACATTTTTAGCTTGCACTGGTAACATCTACAATGTTTACACTGATCTTATTTTTAAAGCAGAGCTGGTTTTTCATTATCAATTCTTCCTTGAACTAGAAACTAATAGCTTAAACAGTGTAAGATATCAGCTATGGATAAATAAACGTTACTGTTCAGAGCATTGTAATGTTAACATTTCCCCACACTGGGCCTGATTGGCCATTTTAAACAAATAAATCAGAAAGGAAAGAGAGCAACTTTGATGTCTTTAGTATTTATTGGTCTCTTCCAAATTGGATTTTCTGCCTCTGCTTCAGTCTTCTGAAAGATCTTTACTACTCTAAGCTTTTTCTTCTTTCAGCTATGAAGTGGCATCAGAAATAATATTCAATATCTTTGAGATTAGAAAAGTTACTGAGTGATGTTACTGAGTAGAGTTTTAATATGTAACATGAAATGTTTTTATAATCATTACAAGGCTTAAACTCACATGGCCTATATAGGACTTCTTTCAGCTCTTAACTGTCTGCATGCTTTTAAAAGTACTTCATTACCTTCTGCTTCTGTTTTGTGTGTTTTTGCTTTACTTGCTTTCAGATTTTTAAAGGAATACTTAAGTTGTTTTCTAATCATGTTAACTAATCATTGTCTACCACATCTGTAGTGTATGTGCATTTACCATGGACAAGGGTTTCTTTGCACTGAGACAAGAAAAAAAAAATTACTCACATATAATGGAAGTCTCAGAGAAATTGCTACCACTAATAAATGTTTATGCAAAGCACATATTTTGGTAAAACACTTTTATAAATTCTTAAATTTGCTCATTTGTTCATTTAATGCAGGACTCCTTTTCAAAGGGTGGAATCTGGGGTTATGCATTACCAATGTACAGTCATGGAAAAAAGAAAGGACACCCTCCTTCAATTCTATGTTTTTATTTATCAGGGCCTAAATAACAATTGTGCTGTCCTCACCAACCTCTATAAACTACCAAATAGCCTCAGATGACAACAAAAAACACAGTAGATTTCAATATGTAGTCATTTTTTCAAAAAAGGAAACCAACATTCAGAAACCATGGGGGGTGAGGGGGGGGGGGGGGTATAAGTACACGCTTGATATTTTGTTCCACTGTTCTTTCCAACATTGCTTCAGTTCATTGATATTTGAGGGCATTCATTTATGCACAGCTCTCTTAAGATCCTGCCACAGCATGTCAATGGGGTTGTGGTCTGAACTTTGATTTGGCCATGACAACACCTTGATTTTTTTTCTTCTTTATTGATTCAGATGTCGATGATTTGCTGGTGTGCTTGGGATCATTGTCCTGTTGCATGACCCAATTTTGGCCCAGCTTAAGCTACTGGCCTCATATTTGAAAGATGGCCTCACATTTGTCTCAAGACTATTCTGGTACAAAGTGGAGTTCATCAGTGTTTCAATGACTGCAAGTTTGTCAGGGGCCTGTGGCTGCAAAACAAGCCCAAATCATATAGCTCTTGGGTTTTCTTTATATCTTTGAGCATTAAACAATCTGAGCTTGGACTGAATTTGCTGGGATACCCAGTCCTGGGAAGACTGGCAACTGTCTTGAAGGCTCTCCATTTGAAAAGAGTCCTTCTCACTCTAGAATGGTGAATTTTAAATTGTTGGAGATGGCCTTATAACCCTTCCCAGATTAATGAGCAGCAACAATTGCTTCTCTGAGGTCATGGCTGATGTCCTTTCTTCTGGGCATGATGTAGGCACACACCTGAGTGCTCCAGAACACCAAACTGCCAAAAGTTCTGCGTCTGTAGAGGTAGTCACACTTTTTGATTATGAAATAATCTTGTGCATTTCATTCTAGAGGTTGGTGACACTTGTTGTTTAGGCCCTGATAAATAAAAACATAGGAAAACCCTAATAACCCTAGTAGTAGTGTATTTTTAATTGTATCGCACCAATGTCAGAAATTCAGACAAAACTACTACAAACTCTCCCCCCATCTCCAATTTGGTTACCTGCCAATTCCCACCCACCACCCAGCCAGCCCTGTCATATGACAGCTGCTCTCTGCCCTCTTCTGCATATGTGAGCTCACAGATGCTCACAACTGGCCAGTGTCACTTTGCTTGACAGGGCAGAGAGAGCAAGCAATCCCCCCATATGAGTTTTTAAACATTTTTGATGTTCTCATATAAGGGGGCTTCCAGTATACTGTTTTTCTGTTCTTTCATTAATACAGGGAAATATCAGTTCTTGTTTGTGGTACTTACACACACGCTACAGAGGTGAGGCGGTATTCAAACATAGAGTTTTCCTTTACCGAAGAGGTCCCCAACCCTGGTCAAGGAATACCCCCTGAAAGTAGTGTTTTCCTTGCTTTAACACAACCACTTCAACTCAGGAAGTGCTGCTGATTAGCTGAATCAGCTGTGTTGGAGCAGGGAAAACACTAAAATGTGCAGGACAAGGGGAACTCCAGGACCAGGGTTGGGAACCTGTGCTTTAAGGTAATCTGTGTGTTCAGGTAGGGCATGAACATTTCTGAAGAGGAAAGTTTGGTGTGCATGTATGTAATGTGTTTATATGTGACATTTCTAGCTGTGGACAATGGGACGGCGTCGAGTTGCCACTTTGCGAGGCGTTTCGTCAGCGAGACAGTTGGGGGTCACCCAATATGGCCCTTGACCCTTCAAACCCCATTACAGATGATTCGGAAAGGCCTATCGCTACAGAAACAATGTCACATCACCTCAATGGGCACGGAAGCAGCACAAATGAACAGTCTTGAAAACAGATCAGTTAGATCGCATAAGCTACTTTCTTAATCTTTGCTCTCTACATTAATTCCTGAGCCAAAAAAAAAAAAAAACTTTCACTGACTTAAAAAACTTAAATGACATACACTCATCTACATCTTTGCAGTGGAACAAATACTGGATTCTCTTTTTCTATGTCTGACTACTGTACATTCCTCCCATACCTCGCAGTATTATAGTGTGTGTGTTTACCGTACATGACTTATCACTCTTGGGTCAGGAAGGCCCTGTTAGATATCTGTTTACACTGTTTTTTTTTTTTCTAGTTCTTTCACATGATACTTTAGCACAGAAGCTCATAGTCATTTGTGTAATTTTTCATTGTGTTACCGTTTGAAGGCACATTTCCTTAGTTGCATCCACTACGAATAAAATGGTTTGACACAATAAGTTTCTGAAGTCTTATTTACTTGGAAACATGATGTAGATATATTAAGTATTCATTGCACTGCAAAGCTATTGTATAAAAACAGGCACAAATTGTTCAACTAAATATTTACATAATAGCATTTAAAGATGCAGTATGAAGCATTAACTAAGAAATCCTGGAACTCATGAAGAGAGACATCATGTTCACTTTCATTCATTCATTATCCTTTATCCTAATCAGGGTCATGGTGGATCCAGAGGAATCCCACGAACTCTGGACGTGAGCCAATTTAGCATGTTTTTGGGACATGGGAGGAAACCAGAGAACCCGGAAACAGGGAGAACATGCCCAACTCCACACAGACAGTAACCCAAGTCTGGAGCTGTGAGGCAGCAATGCAACTCTCTGCGCCACCATGCCACTCGTGTTATCCCACTACAAACAAAATATTCCTTTGAATTTTTGACAAATATTTATTTTCTTGCTTCAAATAATTTTGGTTGACTGCTTTTAATGAAGTCGTACACAATGCAACATTAACATGAATTAATTCACATTCATCAACATAAAATAATTCAGCAAGTATCCCTTGTGATTTGCTGATTACACATTATATTTACAGGTAAAATCTTTTTAGCTGTATTTATCTGTACAAATGTAATTATTTTCAGTATGACTTCTGCTTGCCAGATCTTAAAGAAGATATTTGCTAATTGTTCCACCAGCTCTTGAGAATTCATAAATCATTTCTCTAGGTGGTAAAATGGTATCTAACAGATGCACAATTTCAGCATCAGAGTTGATTTTTTGCAAAGTATGGATTGTTTGATGGATCAGTATCTTCGGTTCATCTTCTTGAATTTCTCATAATGATAGTCATCTGTGGCTTTCTCGTTGTTTGGTCTCTTGCGGTAGTTGGGTGGTGATTCTGAGAGGAAGGGAAAAAATTACCATCATAGCAAAACCAGGAACCATTAAATGTAATATACTGTTACGTAGCAAATGAATAAAAACTGGCAAAATAGACCAAAATGTATACTTTGCATTATGCAAACAGAATCTCTAGTCATTGGTGATGAATTGTTTTGAATTCATTTTCTATGAGGTGAACAATAGCAAAGAACCATGTGTGTTTCCTGTGGTTCACTGTATATTACCTATATTTACTAAAACCTATGACTGCTTAGTCCTTGCAACTTTACCAGAACTCTAAAAAGAGTAACAAGTGGCTGCATAACATTGGTACCATCTCATTATAGCTAATGAACACTGTGTTCTTTTCCATACTGTCCTGTGTATTATATTGTTCTGCTTTTATTCTGGCTTTACTCTATTGCACTTAATGCAGCTCTGTTTAGAGTCACTGTACTGTCTCACCTGCATCAGCTCAACTGTACTGGAGTCTGATACCTACACACGCGCGCACGCACACGCACACACACGCACACACACACACACACACACACACACACACACACACACACACACACACACACACACACAATGTGCCCACTCCCTCAGCTCTCTCTAACTCACCTGTCTGTTGGACTCCTGGGACTGATAATACCCTTTAAATATGCTTCTCTTTATTTCCTTTTTATTTGCATTGTTCACATTGCAAATAAAGTTAGGATTACATTTTATTCATTGCAGTTACTATTTCTGTATTTACCCTTTTTAATTTATCAAGAGATTTATTTGTTTGTACACATTTCTGTGTTAAATTGCAGTGTTCCATACAATGCCTGGACATATGACTGATAAAGAAGCACTAACTCTGTTAGTTTTGTGTTACTGTCTTTCTTTCTTTCTCTCTCTCTGTAAAGCACATTGTTTCCTCAAAATGGATTAATAAATAAAAACTGTCTTCTTTAACAGGTAGTTGTGAATAAACCTGGGTGCCCAGGTCGATTATCATCTACGCCTGATAAACAATGATACATATATGCATAAGAGGACAAACACTGATTTGATTTGACTCTGAAAGTCTTTCAGGTGCGAGTGTGAGGGTTTGCACTTACTTTCCGGTGCTGGTTTCTCAGTGTCTCCAACACGCAGTGGTCGTGCTTTAGGCTCTTCTCGGTGGCGTCTGTGAGGTGCGTTCACATCTTCATGGTAGACTGAAAAGTGAGTCATGTCAGTCAATTGCTGCACTGTCTCATATATTCAGATGACATACAGCAAAACACTCATCTTTTTAACAGCTGTGAATAAGCTCATAGTGTTTGTGTTGTTAATTCTAAAATGGATTACACAAAAGTAATCCAGATACACAAAAGTAGGGTGAGGGTATGTAAGAGCTAGTGGTCCGAATTGATGGAAAATACTCACAGCGATTATGCTGGACGTAGTTCACGGCAATGTTGGTGGGAACAAATGAGGTACCGCTGTCTTTCTTCTTATTCCTCTGCTCAGCAATCAGCTTCGCTTTGGCTTCCTCTGTAGTGATTATGTTCTTTATCTTTGCACTGCACAGGATACAAACAAAACAGTTTAGGACACAAACACACACATACAAATTACTGCAGGAAACAGCAATGAACAGGCCACAGAAAGCAGAACACAGGAAAGAGCAGTGACTACTTGTACATTTCTTCCCAAACATTCTTAATCTTTTCATATGAGTGTAGCATGATGCTAGATTTTAGGTTTAGCAGGCTAATGTTTCTCCCAAGCTTATACGCATTACAGAAATGACCCTACATAGCTACAACATTTTTCTAAGGACAGCATTCTGTATCTGTGTAAGCTCCTTGAACTCAGTGATACCAAATGCCACTCACAAGAGCTGTGTGGTTTTATTTTTTTGTTTCTTCACAGCTGACATCTGCCTGCACATTGCAGTGGATGCAGAATACCTGTATGTTGTACAATAGAAATACAATATGCAGAGATCTTGGATGCATTTGTTTTGGGTTTCTTTTCCTTTCTTTTTTGCATTTATGTTAAGTTGCAAGTAGCTGACTAAATTGCATGTTGCACATTACTGGTGGTTCAATCTTGATGTTTGTCTTTATAGGATTGTTCAGCATTATCACTGCAATAGAACACTATTATTTTATTCTGGATTATGGTTACTATCATCTACGTTAAGCATTTCATATGTATTACTTTTGGCTGTTATTATGGTCCCTGGAGGACTAGTGGTTGGCCATGGCGCTCTCACCGCCGCAGCCCAGGTTCGATTCCCGGCCAGGGAACCGAACACAGCCACTGGGGTTACACACGAGAGTACACTCCCAGTGCTGGGTTGCGTCAGGAAGGGCATCCTGCATAAAAACTGTGCCAAATCAAATATGCGGACTGTGGTGACAGTCGGGAACAGCCGAAAGAGGAACGAAAACAACTTTTGGCTGTTATTGTACCTTTGAATTCCTCATAGCTGTCCATTATTACTGACAGTTCATCAGGTGCAAAGTAAACATATCTATACAACAGCACTGTTGAATTCTCAGTTCTGCTTGGTCAGAAAATGCTGATTAATTTTCTTACAACGTCAGTTCTGACAGTGTTGGCTGCAAGACAAATCACAGGTTTATGTTATATTATAGCTAAATCACAGGGACTACAGCGAATGCCCCACATCTAACAGTAGACAGATTTTTTCTAAAAATGTAACAATGAAAAACATTATCATCCATATGGTTTAGTTTTCTGTGAGGAGACGGTGAATTAACATCGATGGGAGGAGTCTCCAGTGACAGAGCTTGGTAACAGTCAGAGGGAAAGCCGTTTCAGGGCAGAGGACTTTATGTTGCACTGCGTGTTTTATCAGTCACTTGACAAGCTGTTTTTTTGATCTTATTAAATTTATAGCTGCAATAACCTAAGTGCTAACAGGAACTAACTTGTTTTGCAGACATTTCACAACACTGAATGAACTACGTGTCATTCTTTAATAAATTTCAAAAAGAAAAACATGCAATCTTTGGCAAATTGCTGTGGTATAAGCAGAATAAAACATTTCGCAATGTGCCGTTAAGGAAAATGATCACCTCTTGGATCTCATAACACCATCATTCTATCAGCACGTCCTCTACTGAACACATATCGTTTCCCATTGACTATTTCAGCTCATGTGAGATCCACCCAGTTTTACATGAACACAGGCAGACAGAATTCTCCTGGTGACTTCTTATCCCCCTTCTTATCCCCTCAATTAACCCAGCTTGTAGAGATTTGCTTAAGTGAAGCCAGCCACATTTGCTAAACCCTGAGTGTGTCAAGATTCCTTCATATTATAAGCCTCGGCTCATGATCTTCCCATTCAGTAGCTGTGAATGTTCCTAATTATTTATCAGATAGTAATTCAACCTGACAGGAAAAGCTGCACTTGCACTTACTCGATTCCCAGGTCCACTTCTGGGATGCCGCTAAGCATCTGATTGGACAACATCTCTTCAGTCTTTTTGGCAGAATTGACACGGATGTTCTCAGGCAGCTCGTACAGGAGATCCTCAGCATTCTTCATCTTCACCTTCTGCTCCTCTGCCTCCAACAACCCCTTCTTCTTCTTCAGCTCTGTTTCAATGTATTTCATCCTGAAAGGAGGAAAAACAGATAAATGATGAGATGATACAGAAAGCATCATCTATATTTTTCACCATTGTTTCTTTTTTTTCCTTATTAAATAATTTTTTTTAATTAAAAAAAAAAAAAAGTGTCTCTCCTGTCCATTTAGCCCATCTCTAATATTAATATCTCTCTATAACTCCGTATACATACATGTCTGCATCTTCATCTCTTCTGTTCGTCTCAGCAGAGAAAGCAGTTCCCAGGTTCAGATCATCCTCTGTACTGGAATGGGGGAAAAAAAAAATGCAGCCTTGGTTACAAATACGCTCACACACGCCCACTGTAATAGAAGCTGGGGACCAAACACTGGCCTTCACATGTAGTCACTGGGACACTTACTTATCTATGGCTTTGTCTTTCACTTTCTTCATGTCCACGATGCCTCCTGTCTTGAGCTTAAATGGATCATCCTGAAATATAGGGAGAACAAAAACCACACAGAACTCCGTCACATCACTGTCAACATATTAATTAAACACATAAGACTACACTTAAATTTACAACACACCATGATGATGATATAGAACTGTAACACCTTCAATCATGAAGTAAGCTTACCTCTATCTCTGCTTCCAGTGGTAACTTTTCTCCCACAAGTAACGACACTAAACTGGGGAGAAAAATCAAAAAAGTGAAGAAGAAATTTAAAATTTCAGCCTTGTACTTCTGTCACTGTACAATAAGCAAAACAAATGGCAGAGAAAAATGACAATTATACTTCCTTTTTGTTCATGTACAAAACTGATTTCCATGTTCATTTAATCATATTTGTCTTATCGAATGCCTGTTACAACATGATCACGAATTAAAACAATATTGTCTAAGACGGCATTTATGCTTATTGACAAAAGTTTTTATCCCTGTTCACATTAGGAGTCAAATTAAGACCTGTGGGAAAAAGTCCTAAAACAGAAAACAGTGCTCTCTCCACTACTTGTGCATTGGATTCCTCATTAATACGACGTTTTACGTTGCTTGAAAATACTGAGAGAGAAAAGAAGCTCTTGCTCTCTTGTTTTAAGAGCTAACAGCACAGCTGGACCGTTATCATTTATGTTTGAGATCGATGGAATTTTTTTTCCCTATGCTTTGTTTTCATGTGACATCACAAAACGTGTGTATTTTGCCATCCACCATTTTGATTCCCTACACAAATGCCACATCTCTGCACAAAGACCCACTACACAGATACTCCAGTTGCCCAGATGAACAAAACAAGTTAAGATTATTCAAGGTTCTGAAAGTTATTACTGCTGTTATGTACTACTGAATCGTATGACATCGCAACCGAGGAGAAATGGGACTGAACGATCGTCTGTTCTTTCTCATTGTTTGGTTTTTACTCTCATGACAAGGTAAAATGTTGTCCATAAGAAGTTACGTGGTGAATTCTGAACTACTGATCCTGCTACTGATTACATTACCTCACCCAGCTTAAGGTTCACTACAGTAAAATGAAACATTATGCACTCTTTAACTCATTCATCCTCACAGCTCCATAGATTTGGTTGATGAATCAAACTTTGAAATGAGATGTACAACCTAATTAGACAATTTTAATTAAAAAAAAAAATTCAATAATATTGACAAAAAGCAAAGATCTTCCAGGCGAGATCTCAATACTGTTAAAGTACATGGAGGTAAATTGCCCCATGACGTAACTTCTAACTGGAATAATGAGAATACAGCACCAACCAACAAACCAGAACCACTAAGCACATCACAAATATTACAACTATTACAACATAGTGTGTTTTAGGGTGGAGGCTGCCTTCAAGTGATACCATTACCAGCAGTGAAAACATGCTCATTCAGAAACATGCACAAACTCATGAGCAAAGGGTGGAAGAACAATAACGGCAAACTGTCTGAGAGATCGCGGAAATCCAAAACACACCTGAAAAGTCCTTAGAGGCGAGTCTAAATTTGTATCAGGGTCAGAATTTGAGTGGTGCTGACACTGGAGACTCCTTCCATAAATGTGGAATAAACATCTCCTTACAGAACATTTAACCGTATCAACGATTATATGTTTTTTAATCTGTTTATTAGTCTCAAGTTGTGTCCCAAATGACCTACTATACACTATGCACTTACACTAAGCACTCTACCGTCTAGTGTATGAATTTTAGAAAGTTAATGTTGTCTCAAATGGAAAACTAACTGTTTTTACTAACCGGAAGTATACGCCGTTATCCAGGATGGCAAATTACGTCAAACGCACGTAATGTGATGCCACTAGCTTTAGCAGAATACTCAGCATCAATGAAAACTTATTACTACTTATTTCTCTACTGTTTATGCCAATGTTACCTTTTATGATTCTGAGTAAATCTGAGCCAGCGTCAGCACCCAGTAGCCCCGCCCCCTTCCGGTACGTAAGCAAAGCCGCGACCGTTGAGTGTTTGACATTCTACACGCAGTGTATTCTTCAGCTAAATACTTCTTCTTGTGTGAATTTTCAGTACTCACACTATTTATACTACAAAATGGCGTAGAATAGTGCATAAGTATGCACTTATGGGACGTACATTTAGACTATGTAAATCTTCCGCTGCACTAGTCCCTGTGACTAACCTGTTACTATAGAAACCATAACGTATTAGAACGCGCGCATTAATCTAAAGCTGTGATTTGCCTCGCAGCCGGAACTACTGTCATCGAAAATTAATCACCACCTTCTGACCAATCAGAACCGAGAATTCAACCGCGCTGTGGTATAAAGCTACATGAAATAACGCTCACCTCACACCTTTCTGTCTCCTCCGTAAACTCTGTAGCTCCTTTGCTTCATCAAGTTTGGTCCTGTGGACGCAGTTATTTAAAACTCAACATTACCTACAACGACACATTGTTTTCATACTGGGCCAATATCAGAATAAGAATGTTTATGAATAGTTTATAAGTAGCCTACAAACAGCAAATTGGTTATTTGTTTTTAGCAACACAGAAAGACAGTTAGCTAGCTAACGTTACAAAATCGATTAGCAGGAAGCTAAAGCGGTGGACAGATTATCAACCTGACTTCTGCAGTTACTTCGTCAGATTCCTCTTCATCAGAAGATTCCTCTTTTCTTCTCCTGAAATTTTTACCCGCTGACATGATGAGATATTTTTCTATATACTGTTATGAAACGTAACTTTCTCCTGCTCCTGATTGAGAGCGTTTTGGGAAACAATGTTCACTTCTTCTCCTGTTCACTGCCATCCGAAGTTATGGTTTATTACCGCCACCTACTGGACTGGAGGTGTACTGCGCTCAAGAGCTCTTGGTTCGTTTAACCCAGGATTCTCAAAAAACCTGAAGTGTAATATAATACAAATTCCACGAATTTGTTTTATGAACATAATCCATCTATTCAAATGTCAGGGCCATTATTCAAACGTGTGCAATAATATTCTGGCTATTTATCTGAGCCACAAAGCTTTTTTTCCTGAACTATCCATCAACAGTTTAACAATAAACATTAGATTAAAGTTAACATTATTTATAGGCTGATTTGTTTTTGAGTTATTGAGGGTTGGATTGAACCCTTGCATTTCAAGTGACTGGTCAAACAGGCTCATAACTATAAGAACGCCGTCCACCCATCCATTTTCTGTACCGCTTACCCTACACAGGGTCACGGGGAGCCTGGAGCCTATCTCAGGGGACTCGGGGTACGAGGCAGGGGACACCCTGGACCATCAGAGGGTACAATCACACCCATTCACGTGCTACAGACGATTTAGAGATGCCAATCAGCCTACAGTGCATGTCTTTGGACAGGGGGAGGAAACTGGAGAACCCACAGGAAACCCCCGAAGCACAGGGAGAACATGCAACCACCACACATGCAGGGTGTAGGTGGGAATCAAACCTCTAGCCCCAGAGGTGTGAGGCAATCGTGCCAACCACTAAGCCACCGTGCCCACTGTAAGGACTCCATAGCATAAATATAAACTTGGTAATAGTGGGTTGTGGTTTCCATCACTGTAACAGTTAAATAAACAGCACAGACTGCTGAGGATCTATGTCCTATTCACCAACACTATGTTCCTTAAAACGTAAATAGTGCTGTGCTAATCTACTGTGATTCATCCTGTAGTAGACCTTTTGACTGGACCAATCAATACTCGTTTCTCTCAGAAATTTATTCATTTATTTATTTATTTATTTGCTACACTGACTCCTCTGCCTCGCATCCATTACACCTCCCTGTATTAGGCTTCCCAATCACTTTAATAGCTGAATTTAATCCACAATGATCAACTCACAATACAGTGGATACAGAGAATGTCTTCACTTCTGTTCCTCCCTCTTACACTTCCTGTCCCAACCCTTCTTCAAAATATTGAAATGTTGTCTTCCATTTCTCTCATTTTCACAACTCTGCTCCCATTTCCTAATTATTACATTCCATATGCATTTTTAAATTTCTGATTTACTTATTGGTATTTCAGTATCTCCGCTATCATGGATTGTCAGCCCTCTCTTTCCCTCTTATTCCCTGATGTACTGAAACTCACATAAACCTGAGTTCCTGATTGCTGGAATTGTGTGGATCAGTGTAATGCCATGTTTAGAATATGATGTGTGATGTTTTTGTCAAGACTTGCCAATCCTTAGCTGGAATCTTAAAATATGAATACTTTCCCCAGTTTTGTCTATATGATAGTGGCCATGGTAAAACCCTAGTGTCATGGTTGAAAGCCATGTTTCTTCACACTGTTAAACAACTAACTATTCTGCATGCTTCCACTACCACGATAAAACAATGGTTTATTTTTCCTAAGGGATATATATATATATATATATATATATATATATATATATATATATATATATATTTTACATTGTCATATATTCCATAAGCAGTCTCATCTTTACATGGGTTAAGAAGTTTCCACATTTTATTACTTTGCTATTATTTTACACACTTAAATATGGCCATTTCCCATAATTTATATTAATATGTCACTCCAACAACAGAGCAGCAGACCGATTTTTGGCTCCAGTACAGTCAGTACACTTTAAAAATTAATGTAAGATTCATTCACGCCCTGCACATGGCTGCTTTCTTTGCTGGTAGTGTTGCCAGGTCCGTTGCTTTCCCTCTTTATACCTTTGAACTGCTATTGCGTTGCTGTTTTTTGTGGGGGAGCTGAGAAGTGACGGTTGGGAATTTTGCATACATTAGATTAATTCAAATAGGTAGGCTGTGCTAAAAACAAACAAACAAAAAAAAAACAACCAGCAAATAGTAAGCGTCTAGGCTACACAGTGGCAGTAATACACTATGTGACCAAATGTTTGTGGACACCTGACCATCACATTTGCTGGTATTATAACCTCCACTCTTCTGGGAAGGCTTTCCACTAGATTTTGGAGCATGGCTGTGGGGATTTGTGCTCATTCAGACACAAGAGCATTAGTGAGATCAGACAGTGATGTCAGGTTGAAGGCCTGGGGTGCAGTCAGTGTTCCAGTTCATCCTAAATTCATTCAGTGGGGTTGTGGTCAGGGCTCTGTGTATGAATTTTGTGCCAAAGGTTTCAAATAAAATAATAAAATCAATATCACAAGCAAAAGATTAATGATCAAAATCAAAATAGATTTTTTTTTTCAAAAAGATTACTTCTGATTCACACTCTCAGTTTTGCTTTAATTGTTTTCCAGAATTTTTCTGATGCAATTTTTTTTTTTTTGCTGACTTTTGGCACATTTTTTTGGGGGGTGGGTGGGTCTTAGAAGAAGGCCTCCAAATTAAATCTCTATTGGTCAACTGATTTTGGAGTGGGAGGTTCTCTGAGATTTACGCCCACCCTATTAACGATGGAGCGTCCTCTAACATGGCGGTACGAACGGAGTCGACTGCTCAGCAGCAGGGACGCTGTATTGTAGTTGCAGTAAAAAGCTGACAATAATAATAATACGCATAGCTACTGAACTGTCACCTAGTTATCTTTTTAAACCACCCCTTAACTGGATGGCATGGAGACACTTGTATAATAAAGAAATATGTGTGAGTGCATCTACAAATGATTCAGTAGCTACCTATATTATTTTTGTCAGCTTTTTAGTGCAACTACAATACAGTTTCTCTGCGGCTGAGCACCGGGAAGTGGGCGTGGCTACCCTTAAGAGCACCTCCCACTCCCAAATCAGTTTAAGGAGAATGGCTTCTTCTACGAAGCACTGAATAATATAAACGATGACTGTATATCCCTCATCAGGCTCCAATGCTGTGATTTGAATGAAAAGACACTGCAGACAGACAGTTCAAGAGACATAAATCTGCCTCAGACTTCAGGTATTTAAAGGGATATGAATACTGAATATGAAATTTGCCAGAATTTTACAACACAAGCTGGTAACCTTTTAAAGTGTACCATGATAATATTTTATAAAAATTATAGAAAGTAATAAGATTTCATATCTGATTTATCTCCTTAAACCCACAGTGCCCAGTGGTGCGTTCACATTCCTCACTACACACTTACATACCGACACACCTTTCCTGTATACTTTTGTCTACAGACTGAATCACTCATAATAGTTATTGAAGGTACCCTTACAGCTTTCCCTGTGGCTTGGTACTGTCCGTCATCTCCTCATGAGTATTTAAGGAGTCGGCAGTTTGGACTCATCGGTCTCGTTTTGCTCATTTGATTCGCTGTATTTGTGCTGCTAATTATTTGTGATTGGTGGATTTGGGTATATGACTCCAGATTATTACAGATAGAATATATTTTCTATTGTGTGTAGCGTTTGTAAATATGTGTGTGTATGTTAGTCAGGTGACTTAGTGGTTAGCATGTTTGCCTTTGATTCCCCCCTCCACCCTGCATGTGTGTAGAGTTTGTATTACACTGTGCTTCAGGGATTTCCTTCCCACTCCAAAGACACACATTGTAGGCTGATTGGGATTTCCAAAATGTCTGTAGTGAGTGAACGGGTGTGTGATTGTGCCCTGCGATGGGTTGGCACCCCGTCCAGAGTGTCCCCTGGGATAGGCACCAGGCCCCCTGCGACCCTGTGTAGGATAAGCAGTACAGAAACTAAATAGATGGCTGTTACCCACGTCAGCAGGGGTAGGCTTTGCCTGCCATTTGTGTTGGATGGGGGCATTTTGTCTGTGTTTATGGTTAGTCACAGAGAAAAGGGAAGCCAAATGTCATTTGTTTATCTTTTTTTTTTGTATAAGTAAGACAGCTTCCTTGTGCACAGTTAGTTTTGGGTGTTTATTTGTTGTTTTGGCCTGGGCTGGCCTGACGCAATACCAGTGACTGTAAATATTTTCTACAATATATCTCATAAAAGATCATTTGTGTCTTTGTCCTCATTTCTCAATTTCCTCATCTCACATTTCTGTTATCAAACCCAACCCTAGACTGGGGCGTAACGGAAGTGGTGAACGGAAATAGCCTACGTTTAAAGAAAATTATGTTCTGCTTACATCATCATACAGCAGAAAAATCCGGTTTTATATAGTCTTGTTGGGACAGGCTTACCAGTTCATCACTCTTTAGAAAGATTGTTATAAGTGCAAGTTCCCATTGTTTAATAACACAGCTCTACTTCCAGGATGTGCCCAGGGCTGGGACCTATAATATTGTTATTATTACAGTACATATGTATTTATGACAATATCGGAATAGCAGCTCATTTTGGTGGAATAAATGTTTAGGAAAGCTGCATGTTTGAATGCTGCATCATTAAAATGTGTTGTATGATATTAAGAAAAAAACACAATGGTGCATGGTGTTATAGAAAAATAAAACACAACGCGGTGGTGTGATACGACCCGACACTGAACAGAGTTTGCCTACAGTTACACTTCTTTAATAATTAAAGAACAACACGTCATACTCTTTAGCGATCTATTGTTACGTTTAATGTTGTGGAACATCTGCAAGACAAGTTACTTCCTATTATCACTTACATTATAGCAGCTGTAAGCAAGTGTTCCTTCACCAGCATCTCTTTTTTCTCTCTTTAAATTAATAATAATAATAATAAAAAAAACACTTGCCAGCTTGTTATGGAAAAACCAGAAAGCGTAAACTCCAAAAAGAAGTTATGGAAAAACCAGAAAGCGTAAACTCCCGGAGACTCTCCTGTGGCGGAAACATTTACAAAGCACTGAAACTGGAGACTCCTTTCCTCAATGTTAAAGAAACCTTCACCATATCAACACAATAATCAAGTTCATCTGCTTATTATTAGTCTTAGATGAAGTGGAGTCCCTGTGAATGAGTTCTTACTATAGAAACAGAAACCTGTGATTGACACTTTGATTGACACTGTTATCAGAGCTGCTGTTGTTGAAAATGACTCAACACCTCATGGCCAGGGGGGAGTTCAACAGCACTGTGGTATAATATCAGACTCTGTGTATTGAGTTGGGTTTTAATGCACATGGCGTGGCGTTGGTACAGACCTGGCAACCCTGCGCATCACCAGCGCTCTGGCTGCTAGTCTGTGTTTGTGTTGCTTAGCTTAGCCTGCTAGTGCTGCAGCAGGAGAAAGGCAATTTGCGCATTTCATTTTAGCCTAAAATGAACGTTTTTGAACATTTCCTCTGGATGTGCTGCTGAGGTGCGTTTTTTTACTGTTAAGTTATCTGAACAGAAAAAAAATTGTGTGTTATTTTGGGTTTTCTCTGGGCAGTGGCCTCCGCTATAAAGACCTTTAAATAGATTGGGAGGTATTGTTGCTAACAGTTGCTCAAAGTGCCAGTTAGCAAAATGATTATTGTGGAGAGTTCAGCAATATTGCAGCAATATGGGAGATGAATAGCTAGCTAATAGCTAATATTCCTGCCAGATGTTTGGGTCCTGTTATTGTCATGAAACAGCAGTAATGATGTCGAAGGAAATTGTTTTCCTTGTAGTTAGCAGACAAAACATCACAGGAGCATTGTCTGTGCTGTGTCACAGACCTGAAGCTGTCCTGTATCATTACTGGCATAATCAGCAGAGGATTATAGCAAATATTATTCCAAAACAAAACAAAAAAGCCAAGGTGTCCAAGGTGCTGTTTGCCTCCTGTCTGATGTAACACTCAGGATATGATTTTGTTTTATTTTTAGTGACCATCTGAGAAATATCTCTCAGTCATAACACATTTCTGAAATCATTATGTAATATTATATCAGTGAGACACTACAGGGTCATTTTTAAAACAAAACACAGAGCAGTTCATCTTCAGCAGTTTATTGCTGATATTCATACAGGTATTTTCATACAAGTATTTATTTATCCTTCATATATTTGTGCATACTTCATAAATGGCTGTTGTTCGAATTAAAATATTTTTCATTGTGAAGACGCCCAAGACAAAAGTTTGATGGGGAAATCATTTCTTTATTGTTGAACCATGAAATCAGCATGCAATATTTTTATGTTAATAAAAAATATTTCTATGCCATTCAGAAAAAAATCTAACATAAATCCAAGGATAATCAACATTTAGGGAAATTTCGCTCACTGTAATGTAACACTTACACATTTAAAATGCATTCAGGGTTTGCTGAATATTCATGAAATAATTAGAAAGCGATTGACTGTCATCATCGTAGAAAATTCGAAAATGATTTTGGTATCGTCAGAAAGTTTCCAGACTGCTCCATTGTAAGATAGAGAATGGAGACATGATCATGCTTCAAGTAATCTCATCTCATAGATGTAATCCCTTTGTTAACAAAAATGAATTTCAGGCATTTATCACAAACATAACATGCAACCAGGCGTTGCTGTCTTGCAGCTCCAGGGTCTGGGGTTCAATCGTGGGTTACTCCGGGTTCTCCGGTTTCCTCCCATCTCCCAAAAACATGCCGGTAGTTGGAATGGATACTCTAGATTGCCCCTAGGCGTATATGACTACGTTTACATGCACATCATTTCTGATGTTTATATGCGTACCGGCATCGGGATATTCCTGTATACATGGCTGTTGTAAGTTTTCCGTTTCCGTTTCGTGCGCGTTACCTTTCCCACTGTTATTTCCCGGGAGATTCAAGATGCTGGCGTTGGTAGTAGAGTATGCTCACTTATTAGTTTTATTACTACTTTTTCACACCAATTTAATTAGAACTCTAGCACTTCTCACCATCAAAAACGCCCGACAGCACCGCCTCGAAATGGAAAAGGTCGGGTGTTGGCACTAGGGCTGCACAATATATCGATATATCACAAACGTAAATATTGTGATATGCATATCAAGGGCTTGCGATAACTGAATGAATTTTAATACTTCAGAAAGTTTCGAAAAGTCACAGTTTTAGGGTGACTCAGATAGCAGAGAATGCTTTCTTTTCCTCAGAAGAACATGAAACATATGTCGGTTATGTCATTTTCAGTTTTTAAATATAAACATATATGTAAATGTATTTTAAATTGATTTTACACACTTATAGCATTATCATACCTCTTATCGCATATAGCATTATTTGACAAGTTAGATTGCATATCTAATTTTTCTTCAATATCATGCAGCCCTAGTTAGCACCCACAATTCCTTGCAGACTGAACATGCGCCTGTATCTCCTTTCAGTGGATTTTCTAAATAAATTTGTTTACATGCAACAAATTTGCTATTATAACTATTAAATTAAGCATATTCCAGGGGTGGGAATCAGAATTTTGGGAATCAAAATATTGTCTTAATCAGATTGTGGAGATTACATGACTCAGTAATAATTACAATATTGCCAAATTCTGATTAATATCGGAGTATTTATGTGCATGTAAACATAGTCAGTGAGTACCCAGTGTTCCTGGGATAGGCTCCAGATCCACAGTGACTCTGACCAGGATAAAGTGGAATCAGTGAATAAATAACGTAGAGACTCTTTCAGGATGTTTAGCACAGGTTAACCATGACTATGTGATGAAGCGGGTAAAAGTTTCGACTACAAGCTGTCAGAACAGCTTCAACGTTCCTCGTCATAGATTCTACAGGTGTCTGGAGCTGTACTCGAGGGATGAACACAGTTCTTCCAGAAGAGAGTGCTGTCTAACACGTCTGATTATTCAGTGAGCTCTCATGCTCTTCAGAGGAGACATATTGGCAGTGACTCTGCATAGCCACCGTTTTTTTCCCCTTCAGTTTCCTTCAATCATCCGTCTGTCTGCATGTCGATAAAATAAATAATTTAGCCTCCAAGCCTATTTGCACTTTCATATTTTACATATAATATAATGTTCAGTGCAATTTAAATATAAAAAGTAAAGTAAAAGTAAATTTAAAAGTAAAGGGTTACACAGCAGGGTACATTACATCTAAAAGTATTTTTCTATAATAAAGTGCACCAGATGTGTCCCTTTTTACCTGGACTCATGTTGTCTATTATTATCTAACTGATATTACCATTACTGTGCAGTGGTTCTCTGTGATTGCTTGTGTGATGATACACACTCTGACAGTCAAATCCTTATATTAAATGAAGCAGAATCTTAAGTCTCTGAGCTTAATGCTTGTTCTACATGAGGTCTCTGTGCTTAGATGCTTGCCCCGCCCCTCTCAAACCGTCTTGAAGTCATGTTTTATTGGTCCAGAGATCTTTATACAAGACTTAGACATATTGTTCTGACAAGGAAGTGAAAAAAAAAAGTTTCTTTATTACCTGAATTCACCGTACACCACATGATATGTGTCATATATGTAAACTTACTGTTTATAGTATTGCTAAATACATTGTGTAATTAGTTGTGGTTCTTCTCTTTAGTTCAACGCCTCGTTTTTTTTCTGTGAGACATCAGAGCCACAACATGACAGACTGTGGAGACGTTTGTCCTCACTTGGACTCCATAGGTGAAGTGACCAAGGAGGAACTTCTGCAAAAATCAAAGGTAAAGCTTGAATGTCAATGCAACCAATATTAAATCCGGTCACTTCTAGTTATTTGTAATGATTTAATCGGTACGCTGCAGATACGCCGTAGAAATGTCAGTATGTACAAGCTGAATTTGACATGACATATTCGTGAAAGGCATTTCAACATTCGATTTTTCTTTACTTATAGGGCACCTGTCAATCATGCGGGGTAGGTGGTCCCAACCTCTGGGCATGTCTTCAGGTGAGAGGGAAAATGAAGGGTTTTTTTTTTCTACTCACTTGGTAAATGAAAATGTTCTGCTTGTATATGCCACACTGTCCTGGCATTCTGAAACTGAGTGTTGGTGGTGTAGTCCAGCAAATGAATGATGATCATGTTTATGTGGCAGTCTGGGAAAACCCATTGGATGTCACTGTGATTGAATTTTAGCAAACAGCGAGGGATGAAAATTGTGTTTTTGTCAAAAAAAAGAAAAGGGTTTTCTGCCTTTAACATACTTTGACACCTTTAGTTTAAGAAAGCGTAAGTATATTCCACCAAAACAACCTAGAATGTTTTTCTTTACTTTTTATGGTTCTGTCAGTGGAGGCATTACGTATCGGGTTGTCCCACCTCCGTCTGTCCGAGATTCTCTTTAGCGTGATATCTCAAGGAGTGGTGGAATGTTTATAGGATTAAGAAGGAATGATCATTGTACCCAGCAGATTTTGGAATCTGCTTAGATTTTGGAATCGATCCAAACAGGATCAAGGTCACAGCAAGGTCAAATGTCTGAAATCGTTTTTTTTTTTCTCTTTTCAATAGCTTCCCAGTGGCAGGATTTTCTCCTTGATTTAATTTTGGCCAATTCTCACCCACCAGCCAGGTCTCCATTATCATATGACAGCTACCAGCCTATCATGGCTTCACGCGAAGCCAGCAAACTGCATCTTTTTGTGCTGCTGCTCATGCTGCGTCATGGGATGACTTAACACACTCGGAGGAAAGTGCTATTCGCCCCCTTCTGAATGCATGAGCTCACACACACACCCACGATTGGCTAGTGTCGCTGTGATTGACATGAGAGAGAGAGAGAATGCCATTCCTCCCACCCTGAGAGCATGGCCAATTTTACTCTCCTAGACTCCCAGCCACAGATGGCTGTGGCATCAACGGGATTCGACAAACTCGTGATCTCTGGATGCTCCTATATTGCGCCCCTCCGGAGCACCTTGAAGTGTTTTTTTAAGGGTATTTCCGGCATACAAATTAATAACAAGAAGAACTTGACTTGTTGGTGGTGGAAGCATCCCTGTCAGTGCTGAGTTCTACTTGTTTAACCTTACCTTGGCTATCTACCTGCAAAGGTCACATTGAGTAAGCAGCCAGTTTAACAATTGCTGCTAATAATGACCTCTAATAATCTACAAATGTTGGCTGCCCTGTTTATATAAAATAAAAGATATTATTATTATTAAACATGGAATGATTGAAAGATGGGCGGGACTTCTAAAAAGAGTCTGTAGTCTATGAACAAAGGCTGTTTATTAATCTTATTTATTACCTTAAATGCAAATGAAATTAATAAATGGTGTTTGCTTCTTCAGTGTGACTGTCCCTACGTTGGCTGCGGAGAGTCATACTCGGACCACAGCACCACACATGCGCAGGTAACTCTGAACCTCACATACATCCTCGCCTCTCCATCATCTATCAGTATCATCTTTCAGTATCTGTTCTGTTTATTCATTCATCTGTGTAACTTCTCTTTTCTCTCCAGGCGAAGAAACACAATCTGACAGTGAATCTGACCACGTTCAGGGTGTGGTGTTACGTGTGTGAGAGAGAGGTGTTCCTGGAGCAGAGGCCTATAAGCCCAGTGGCCTCAACTCAACGCTACAAACCTCTCGAACAGGTATCCTCATCCATATATCTCCTATCATCCTATCATCATCTGAACTTGAATCCTGAACTTGAAGATCTTGTGCATAGCACTCTTCATTTGATAACAGGGAAATTATTCAGCCAGGTGGTATTTTTCCAAAATTCTTTGGCAGCCTAGTGTGTGACCACTTTTCCTGTTTGAAAGCGTCGCTGCCAACAGTTTTTTTTTTCATTTTAGAAAAAAAAAAGAAGAATGCCAAGAAAGATCTGTGTTTAAAAGGAAAGGTCAATAATGTGAATGTGAATCTTTTTCCTGACCTTATTCTAGCCTGTAGTTTTTTTCTTCTCAAATTAACTTTATAACTCTAGCTTAAAGGATGGCAGATATATCTCTTATTTATTTGTTTATTTGTTTTTGTTTGTTACATTATACATTTGCAGGTGAAATTACACTGTGCTCATACCCCAAAAAATGTTTGTTTTTCCCCAGGATTCTCCTCCCCAGACTGCATGTCACCCATTAAAGGCAGTGCCGATCGCTGTGGCGGATGATGAAGGTTCAGAGTCTGAGGAAGATGAGTTTAAGCCCAGAGGTAAATAAACAAAACAACTGGCAGCTTTTTCAAAGCCATACAAAATGAGTGTGTGAATGTGTACATGAGATGAGATGTGCACTATATGGCCAGAAGTTTATGGACACCTGACCATCACATCTGTATGTGCTTTTTGGACATCTCATTCCAGATTTGCTGTTATAATAACAATCAAATCAAAATAGTTTATTGACAAGCTAAATAAAGTAGCAGTGATTTAAGCAAACCATTACAGACTGAGTAATAATACTGGTTCTGGGTCCATACATCATAATATAACATAATATTCTCCTCCATCTAAACTAGGAAGGAATATCTAATATTTCACAGAGGGAAAAATATGGTGTTCTGAGTCTCATCATCCTCAACTCCTAGGTAGTCACCACGTTTTGCTTATCATTTGCATAAGGCTAAACGTTGGTCAGTCTCATCACGCTTCCCCCTGCCCCTGCTTTGCTTTGCCAGTGGTTGAAAAATGAATGACTTCCAGGTCAAAGTGACATGTATCAGTATCCATACTGTGTTTGTGTAAATTTGAAAAAGAAGAGAAGGGAGAAGAAAAGGGGGGGGGGGGGGGGGGGGGGGGGATATATATGAATATGTATGTGCAATCTTTTCAAGTACTTTTTGTAGGTTTTGCTTTTTAAACTTTACATTTGACCTTAACATGATCACTTACATTACTATTTGTAAGTGGTATTATTATTAGTATTACTTTTTTTGAGTTTCTTTGTTTGTTTATTTATTTATTAATTTTTTATTATCCTTATTGAATTAGAGTCACTGAACCATTTTGTTACAATTTAATTTGGTGAGAAATTAAACTTATTTTTAGTTAGGCGCCCCCATTATATATCCCCTATATAATGCTGTTGTTTTCAGAATGAGGTGTTCTGTATGTCTGTTGTGAGGAGATCTGTTTCTTTTAAGAGGACAGGAAAGGTCTTTTGAAGCAAATCCAAGGAACACAATGTTCTGAGGATCCTCTGTAAATTGATTGTATTTTTTATCTCCTCAGGAAAGCGCACTGTATATTATTTAGCATGTATACAGTATGGTGGTGACTGTATATTTAGTATACTTAATAAACAAGTAAAAAATTTATATTTATTAAATAATAATTATTTATTAAATAATTAAAGAAGTAATTATGCAGTGACCAAGAAAAAAATAAACGATTTAAAACTATTATAAAAAAATTTAAAAACAATTTTAAAAAAAAGAAAGAAAAATGAATAATTTGTCACATTGTCGCTGCTGTTGTGATTCTAGCCGAGTTAATGTTAGTTAGTTAATGTAAGACTTGGGTAGCTGACGTATGAGACTTTTTTACCTGCGCATTTTAACCTTTTTGTCCCCTTTTTCAGTTCAAGTGTCTAACACTTTTAACAAAAGACATTGTCACAAAGCAGCTTTAGAGAAATCTGGTTATCGATTTATATTCCTAATGAGCAAGCCAGAGGTGACAGTGGCAAGGAAAAGCTTCCCGAGGCGACATGAGGGTGAAACCTTGAAAGGAACCAGACTCAAAATGACACCCAATAATGGGACTATAAATCATTACTGTTCTAAAATATTATACTATAGTATGCTAAAATGTATTGAAGTGTGTTGAAAAGATGTTCAGTATGAGGATTGTTAATAAGAGTCCTGGGATGCAAATCTGCAAATATCCACATGAGAAAGCCTTCCACTGAAGGAAGGTTGAGACTTGGGCATAAACTGCTTTTGAGAAGTGCAAATCTTTATCTTTATCTTCTTCTCCCTTTTCTGCAGGCCTCACAGGGATGAAGAACATTGGAAATTCATGTTACATGAATGCAGCATTGCAGGCCCTCTCAAACTGGTGGGTTCAACATTCGTGAGTGGATGGAGTTCGGTTTAAAATGATGGAATGGAACTTTAGTGCAGATCCTTTATCGTGAATCCTGTTTTTTTCGTTCTGTGTCTATAAAACGAATTTCTCTCATTTTCTCAACTTTCTTTTCAATGCTGTCTCTTTACCAGTCCTCCTTTGACTCAGTTTTTCCTGGACTGCAGCGGGCTGGTGCGTACAGATAAGAAACCCGCTCTGTGCAAAAGCTATCAGAAACTCATCTCCGAACTCTGGCATAAAAAACGGTATATACACACACACGCACACACACACACAGACACTGCTGTAATGTAATATGTCTAGGTTGAAAAAGGGGTTTTCTATTTTTGGGGCTAGTCTAATAGATTCAGTCATAACAATAATAGTTCATTGCCTCCATCTGGTCCAAGGTTATAACTCATTCTGGGTCCTTTTTTAGCTCCTGCCAAATTGTTACATTCGTTGTTTTTCATCACCCTGTTTCTTTCTTCCTGTTTAGACCCAGTTATGTGGTCCCCACTAGTCTGTTTCATGGCATCAAACTGGTGAATCCTATGTTTCGAGGCTACGCTCAACAGGTTTGTAAAGTATGCTTTTCAATACATACACAAGCACCAACTCACTGTGCTCTACTCACGAAAGTAATGAACAGTGTGAATTTTCTGTTTCTCACAGACACACAGGTATGTGGAAACACTGACATATAACTCTCCTACTATAACTAAGTGTCACCTCATGGGAAAACATCTTGAGAAAAAATAAGAATGCTAACCAGACTCAAACTATCTTTTACGTGTGATACAAGGATAGAACACCACATCTCTAACCTGAAACGTTGGTCTAACGACAAAAATTTTGGTCAAGAACAAAAATTCATTGTGCTCGAAACTTTATTCGAAGAGGATGAGGATCACAAACTTGTTAATTTTTTGTAGTCCGTATTAATGCCCTTCACTAGCTAACTTGTCTAGTCAATTTGGTTTCACATTACTGGTGGGCTAGCTGCTGAATTTCTGATTTATCAACTCCTGCAATATGTGAAAAACAGTCCAGTGTATAGCAGCCAATATTATAAGATGCAGTGCTCATATGATGCAAAAAAAAGTGTTTCGGTATTGTGCAAACAGTTCAAACTTAGCTTTGTCAGCTCTGTGCCCTTCAGGACACTCAGGAGTTCCTGCGCTGTCTGATGGATCAGCTGCATGAGGAACTGAAGGAGCCTGTCATTGACTACAGCAACTCCATCACTGAAAATGACTCGGAGAGCAATCACGACAACCAAGACCATGCTGGCGGAGACCGTAGCCCCTCGGAGGATGACTTCCTGTCATGTGACTCGGGTTCAGGGAGCGAGAGAGGTGATGGAGATAGAGCAGGAGGTGAGACGGAGCTTCTTATTCAGGACGAGTGCACAGGAACGAGGGAGAGCAGTGGGATCTCTGAGAAGGAGAAGCTGAAGGAGAGACGGCGGGAGGACAGAGGAGAGGAGAGAACGCCGGAGATGGACGAGGACGCTGATGTGGACACGGCAGTGCAGGAGGAGCAGAACGAAAGAGTTGGAGAGCAGATGGGGACCGGCAGAGCTCAGGGAAATACAGGTACACACAAAAACTGACTATATACAGTATATAATACTGCGTACTTTTGTACTACGCCGTGTAAATAAAAAATTTATTAAAATTAATCACATTTAAATAATGTGTGCAATAATATGTAGGCTGCTAAGAATCAGAGAGTTTTTCATTCTGATTTTTCCACTCATGGAACCCATTTTTATTGAAATTGTCTTTAGATTCCACTTCATGATATTCATAGATAGATAGATAAATAGATCATTTTTAATCCCAGAGGGAAATTCACACACAGGCATAATAACGTAAATAACTTTTAATAATGATGGGCTATGATTTCCCCCACTGTAACAGAATTGTAAAATCAGAGACCTCCTAGCAATGCTTTGAGAACTATGGCTCTAGAGTCTACCCTAGTGCCATTGTCACTAGGACAACCTTTTAAATAATACATGTAGAATGAGTCATATAACAGCCTTATAATATTTTAGTAGCTACATTGTGATTTATTATGGTGTCCTCTGAACACTGGGTTCATTATCCTCTTTTTATTCCACTGGGTTCATTATCCTTTTCGTAGAGGATCTTATATTAATCAATGACAATCTTTGATGTAGTAGTTGATTTAGTTTTTATCCTCTTTGCATTTTCTCTTTCTCAGAACCGGACAATGAGGTGTCCATGCATCGCCCGTCCTCTCGTCCCTGTAGCCCCACTCACAGTGTGCAGGAATTTCATTCAAAACTGTCCAGCAGCCCACCCAGGTCCAGTCCTCTACGAGCCAGCCCTGCCTATGCCTTCAAGAAAGGTCTGACAAATATGATTGTGTTTGTAATATACTGTTGCCGCATTTTTGTAATCAAATCTTTATCTACTGCTAATTGTCATCTAATTTATCTGAAGATGATTACAGCATGTTTACACAGCAGAGAAACTGTTTACTAGAAACTCATTTGTAATGGAAACTCAAGGGCAGTTGTTGGGGCGGTCAATAACTTTTTCTTCCATTCTTTTCTCAGTACTTGTTCCAATTCTTGTGTGTAGTAATAGTTGTTGATACAGAGGCAGTGGATAAAGAGTGTGTTACAAATGCTGGAATATTCCTAATGGTTTTTAAGGTGTTTATTTGCTTCATGTGCTTTTTTTTTGTCTTTCCTTTGGCCGTAGTATGCTTTCCCAAGACTTGAAAAGAAATTCAATGAAAACATACACTGCATTATTCACAACCACCCATTTTTGTTTAACCTACAGCTCAGATGCTCCTGGGCACTAAGAAGAAGAAGCAGTCCCGGTTTCGCAGTGTTATTTCTGACATCTTTGACGGCTCCATTCTGAGCCTGGTCCAGTGTTTGACTTGTGACCGGGTGAGGGAGCTCATGTCTCCACTAGATGGCAGCACCAGCAATGTGTATATGAGATTGTGGCGACAAACTAGGGCATCAGTCCTCCGAGACCTCTAATTGTAAAAGATTTTTAATTAAAATACATGTATTAATTATACACTAGTAAAATTACATGTAGCAACAATGCTTTTTCGACTTCTCTAGGTGTCAACAACAGTCGAGACCTTTCAGGATTTGTCTCTGCCAATTCCGGGTAAAGAAGATCTGGCTAAACTCCACTCCTCCATTCACCAGAGCACCCCAGCCAAGATGGGTGTGTGTGCAGACACCTATGCTGCCCAGGGCTGGCTCACCTACATTATGGAGTCGATACGCAGGTATGAAAAACAGAGAAAATTCACATTTCCATGTATCTGTCTACTTGCATTTATTTAGAAGAAACCCTGTCTCCACAATTACAAGAATCCACACTAGGAGTTATTTTTTGTCTTGTGCTGCTCAGGTACCTGTCCACTGTAGTGAGTAATCCTGCCTAGTTAGTTACTCCCAGTTATTATGGTTTTGTCGCAGCTCCCTGCTAGTGGCTACATAGCTACCTACACAACGTATACAAAACCACCCATTTATCCATATGAGATGATGATAATGAGATGTCTTGCCCATTTAACCCTAAATCAGATGTATTCCCATTTAAAAAACTGGGAGTAAATCCAGATTTTAGAAAAAAAAAAACCCACCAGTGTCATTCCATTTTTGGATATATCAAACACTTTAAGCCCATAAAAGCACATCAGGTATCACTGGCTGGTTCAAGAGCTGTGACTAGGAACAAACGTATGAAATATATGTATATAAAGGTGAGAATGTGGTGGGACCCTCACTTCCTGTGGTAGTCACCACACTGCTTGCGCGCTAACTAAATCACACATAGGTGTTTAACTGGGTTGAGATCTGGGGACTGTGAAGGCCATAGCAAACAATTTACATATTTTTTTATAGTTATTAATTTATTTAGTGAGTCCTCATGTCCTGTGGGTGGGGCAGGGTCATGCTGGAAAAGACCACTCCCTTCAGAATAGTAATGTAAGTAGTAATGTGAATAGTAAGGTAAAGGAGATCACCCAGAAGAACTTCATTTTTAGTGACTATTTCCTCTCAGCCAGAAAAATTCCATCACAGCATAACACAGCCACTGTTTTTTTTTTAAATCTGTCACACGTGTGTGTGTGTGTGTGTGTGTGTGTGTTGTGTGTTCAGGTTTGTAGTGTCCTGTATCCCCAGCTGGTTTTGGGGTCCCATGGTGACACTGGAGGACTGCCTCGCCGCCTTCTTTGCTGCAGATGAACTAAAAGGTGAAACCCAAAAAAAGAAAACACTAGTATTATTTCATGATTTTTTTTTTTTTTTATTTTAATCTCCACTTTACTCTTGAAGCATGTCCTCTGTGACAACAAAAATTTGTAATTTTTTTAAATGATTATCTTCTGTCTTAGGGGATAACATGTACAGCTGTGAACGATGTAAAAAGTAAGCACCTTCTTAAATGTTGTAAGATCATATTGCCTATTACTGCACTATTGCTATAAATACACGATTTTAAAAACTGCTATAATATTAAGCCAATTTGATCATGTGACCAAATATGAGATTTTGCTGACTACAGGTTAAGAAATGGCGTGAAATATTGTAAAGTCCTACAACTCCCAGAGGTTAGCATCTGCATTTATGCTTTTTAAGTCAGTGTACCTTGAGCAAGTGTAAAGCCTTTGTGTGTCTCTGTAACTGTATACTTTTCCCCCTCATATGTTGTACACAGATTTTGTGCATTCACCTGAAACGTTTCCGGCACGAGGTGATGTACTCCTTTAAGATCAGCAGCCACGTGTCTTTCCCGCTGGAGGGTTTGGACCTGCAGCCCTTCTTGGCCAAAGACAGCCCTTCTCAAATCACTACTTATGATCTCCTTTCTGTCATCTGCCATCACGGCACGGCCGGAAGTGAGTCAGCACTTGCTAACTGCCACTAACACATTTCTGTCAGCAACCTGAAATGCAATAAATATGCTTGTATTAAAATATTTGAGATGTGCTTTTCAATTCTGGTGCTAATTTTTTGGTTGCTGCTGTATTTTGTTTATTCGCATGAGGTTAGTGGTTGTGTGCCATGCTGATGTTAAAGGCGAACGTTGCTAGTGCCATTACACTGGCTTTTAATTGAAGACATATTCAGTGATCTCAAACAAGTGATAACGAGTGGGTTTTGCTGTTAGCACCTAAAAATATAAGAACAAGAGCTTCTTTTCTCACTCAATTCTTTTCCCACTTACAATGTTCAGTGCCATATTAATGAGAAATCCAATGTGGAAGTAGTAGAAACAATAAATTCTGGACTCAAACTTTCAGAAAGCAGTGCAGTTATAGGAAGCAGTTGCACTGAGTTACAGCAGAGATGAGATGAGAAGCACAGTGGTGTTGATTCTGGTATTGGCATGAAAGTTGAAGCTTTTGAAGTTGATCTGTTTTTAAGTGGAGAAATCTAGAATTAATTAAAATTAGAATTTAATCAATAAAATAAATGTTGGATGATTATTAAATATTAATAAACATATACAATTTAATATACATATTAATTATAAAGATTAATATGCAAGTCATTTGCAGTGGATTTCTTCACAAGAGAATTGTGAACCCTGTTTTTGAGAGATTCGAATTAGTCTTTTTTTCTTTTCTCAGAGATTGAAAGCTAACATCGCTTTTGTATTAGTTTATCCTTTATACCTTTATATTACATATACAGTCCTCTGGGAATATAGTGGAACAGCAAGGTCAATTCTTTTGTTTTCTGTTATGCACTGAGGACATTTGGGTTTGAGATGAAAAGATGAATATAAGATGGTAGAATTTCAGTTTTCATTTCCTGATATTTACATCTAGATGTGTTAAACAACTTAGAACATGGCACCTTTGGTGGCAGAACAAATAGTCTTAAAGTAAATAACACTTACTATTTGGTTGCATATCCCTTGTTTGCACTAACTGCATCAAGCCAGCAACACACTGATGTCACCAAACTGTTCATCTCTCACATGCGCTGATCAATCTTCCCTCTTTTCTCAGCTTCAAAATGGCTTGCTTTTGTCCCATAGACAGCTCTCTGGTCTTCATTATGGTTTAACGTTTTTAATAACAAATGTAGTCTTCACAGGCAAAACCAAGTGCTCAAACCAAGAGCAGAAATTCAGAGCTATTAATTGTTTAAACAATCAAACAGGCACACCTGAGGAACAAGAAATACCTTTCAGTCACATTACAATTTTTTTTGATCACTTGAAAAATATGTGGGTTCAGACAGCAGGTGCCATGTTCTAATATGTTTAACACATCTAGACGTAAATGCCAGGACGTAAAATTCTGATCTGTTGTCTCGTTCATCTTTTGCTCTCAAACCCAAACGTCTTCAGTGTATAGCAAAAACAAAAGAAATCTAAATCAAAACAAAAGAAATAAATCTAAATATTATTAGTCTTAGAAGTAGTTTTAATACTCCAGCAATGTAGTCAACTGTATCCATAGCCATTCCATGTACTCAGTAGAGTCCTGTTTACTCAAAACTGACTTACAGTCTACAGGAATATCTAAGGGCAGTTGTTTGAGCAGCCAATAAGGTGAAACTTATCTTTGTAGAATGCTGTCATGAATAGTTTAGTTCAGTGGCTCCCAAACTTTTTCAGTCAAGCCCCACTCTGCGAATAAAAAAAAAATTCAGGCCAAACCAACCCCTACTGCACTGCCATCTCCATGCTGCTCCCCTCTCGCTTCTCCCAAGGGGAGTCGCCTCACACTTTAAGAACCACTGCTTTAGTTCAAGGTATTTTATTTTACGTTTTAGACTTTGGGGTAACCAGGTTTTCTGGTTTCTCAGTACAGAGGAACAAAATGAATGTGCTAATCACAGATGTAATAGATAGCGATTAGGCTGAAAATCTCTGATGTTCTTTTAAGGTACTAATGAATAGAAATATGTGCTATCTTGAAGTTTATTTGTGTTTGAATGCTCAGGAATGTAATATATGTTTTGGTTTGACCTTCTCTTAGGTGGCCACTACATAGCATATTGTCAGAACGTTATCAATGGTCAGTGGTACGAGTTTGATGATCAGTATGTAACAGAGGTCCATGAGACGGTCGTGCAGAACGCAGAGGCCTACGTTCTCTTTTACAGGTGAGACATTTTCAGCTTACATTAAATGGCCTTCCTACCTTTTTTTTCTGTTGACTAATTAGACCTGTTTATGGGATGGAAAGCTACAACTCCATGGTCCTACAGTTATTTTAAATGACTAAGCTTAAGGCTGTTTACAGATGAAGAGTTACTAATGCTTAGTGTGAAAAAGAGATTGTCGTGGGCTTATCATTGGAACAAGACCAAGGCGATTACCGCATTTTGCTCATGTTTGCTCATGTCTCTGTTTTTTCCTTTTCGAAGGAAGAGCAGTGAGGAATCAGTGAGAGAACGGCAGAAAGTCATAGCTCTGGCTAATCTGAAGGAGCCCAGTCTTTTACAATTCTACATTTCCAGAGAATGGCTCAACAAATTCAACACATTTACGGAACCAGGACCCATCACTAATCATACCTTCCTGTGTCAACACGGAGGTATACAAATACACATAAACACATCTCCTCACTGATGCATATCACACTTGTTTCTAATGTTTTAAGTGAACTACAAAATGGCAAGAATATAATGATTTCTTATTTGCTTGAAAAACAGGTTTATTTATTCAGACATTAAAAAAAAGTATATTTTGGCTAAGCAACTACATTCCTGTAAACCACAAATAAAGTAGGGTGGAAACATTTCACAGCTGAGGAATCTGGTATTAGACCTGGTATTGACATCCATCTCGGGTGATCCAATCACAACTGGACAACATTAAATACAGGTGAGAACGGTGCATTGTGAGTCCTTGTAGAGGTCTGCGACACATGGCACCATTAAATTTTATAATGTCCCTGACAGTCACCTAGGTTGTGGTTGTGTGATTTGAATACGTACACTAATTACATCTTTTAAATAAACAAAAATACAAGAGTCAAAAACACAAACAATACAAAAATTGCTTATAGAGTATATTAAAAGATTTAAAAAAAAAAAACAACTTTTATTTCCTAATGTTTCAGACTGTCAATAACAAACAAAAAACTTTATATTACTTTATTTTTATGTCCATTTTTTCTCCATTTATCCTTTACTGTTCTTTTCTTATATTTCAAATTTTAGATTTCCTATTTTAGTGATCCCCGCATATTTCTCTATTTCTCAGTTTACTCAGACAATGAGGGGGCTACCCAAACCTCCTCAAGGGTTAGAATAGTTCAGGGGTAATTCAATTAATGGTTAATGCAGGCTAGAGCCGAGACAAACTACTGACAATACAGATTTTTCCTGAGGATGCATGTAAATACCAGGTGTAACCGGCTATTCATCTTGGCTGTTCACTTGTGATCGAATCACCAGAGACAGATGTTATTACTGAGTCTGAACAGGGTCCATGTCTGTGTTCTTGCAAGAATGCTTACTTGAGTTGCCATGTTGTTCAGGAATCCCTCCTACCAAATATCACTATGTGGACGATCTGGTGGTGATTCTGCCTCAGAATGTGTGGGAATACCTTTACAACAGGTGAGTACAACGGTTAATTCTGAGTATATTAAAGGAACACTTTTTCATCCCAATCACTATTCACTGTATCTGTAGCAGATGTGTAACGCATGACCCATGTTCTTATGTATGTTTTAACCAACTTTGCAACATTAGAGCAACAGTAAAAAAGTAAAAAGAAATTAGGGTTACTTCTCTTTCCTGAGGTTTTTGTGGTGTTCATGCCCCATCAGGCCCATATAACTATGCTTGTAACACATAACCACTTTTCTGTTTTGTTTCATTTCGTTTTTTTCAGTACAGGGAAACATGTTAAAACCTTTGTCTGTGGTAATCACACACATTCTTCATTTGAAAAACGTCTGAATATTCCAAGGGGAATAGTTAGTAGACATATTCATAAGGAAGGTGGAGTTGGCTGGATTTATTTAAAAAATAAATAAATAAATAAAAAATACAAAAAAAAAAAACACCGGACAGATGGTTCTGACTCATCTCAGCACTGTTAGTACAGCATCATCCCACATGTGTCCTCTTTCTTAATCAATTCATAATCCAGATAGTGGTAAAATGCTTGCAACATGCTTGCATTCTCCCACGATGCAGGTTTGGAGGAGGTCCAGCTGTAAATCACCTGTATGTGTGCACTATCTGCCAAGTGGAGATTGAGGCCTTAGCCAAACGCAGGAAAACTGAGATTGACACCTTCATCAAGGTCAGAACATGAACATACACAACAAGTATGAAATTAGTTTCCTTTAGTGGTATGGCTAGCAACGTTGTCACTTTTCTCTCTGTATAGCTCAATAAGGAGTTCCAGGCCGAGGAGGCTCCAACAGTTATTTTGTGCATCAGCATGCAGTGGTTCAGGGAGTGGGAGAACTTCGTCAAGGGTAAAGACAATGGTAAGAGCATAAGAACATACATCTGACTTTTTCAAAATATAACTACTACATTGTTTTACCAGGGTTGTTTCTACTTTCTAGAAGTGAAACTCTGTTGCCTTAGTCTTTTAATGACTATACTGTGTATAGTGTGGGTGTGGGTGTGGTGCTCTTGTAGTAAATTTTGAATTTTATATACACCCATGAACCCAAATTTTCAGGGTGCATCTGTGTGTTATCAACAGTACAACAGCTAGTTTGACAGAATGCATGCTTTTCAGAACCCGCAACATTGTCATTAAGATGGAACAAATCCAAGTTTTTGAATAAATAATTAGAGAAATTTATGAATGTGGCATATTTAGCTGTATTTTAGTTGACATTAAAATTTGATTTCGAATATAATCTTACTGACTACACCTAAGGCCAATGCTCTATCACCAAATAACATTTATAGCAAGAGACTTGCACTTCTTAAAAACTGCTTATGCTTAGAACTCTTTCCTGTTGCAGTGGATTATCTTGCACCTAGATACCACACAGTCTTATACTTCCTATGAGCTGCTTTTGTGAACATAAACACTGTCCTGTGCTCATCTCAGGACTCCTATTCCTAATATAATCATACAGAACAACCTGTATCCCTTCAACACACTTAGTACTGTTTGCCTTTTCTCTATTCATCTAAATACTGTAATGATTTACAATTCCATTAACTACTGCGACCCTGAAGAGGATAGGGTCCCTTTTGAATCTCCTTCCTATCAAGTTTTCTTCTTCATGTTGTCTCAGGGAGTATTTCTTTGTCACTGTTGCCTTTTGCATGCTCATTAGGGATCTAAATCTACATCTGGATTTCTGTGAAGATACTTTGTGTCAGTGTCTACTGTATAATTTAATTGATTTGTGCCTCTTTTCCATAAAGCGGTACATACATACAGTGTATACATGTACAGTGAAGGGAAATAAGTGGACACTTTTTTTTGTATATCTACATTATTTTCATAAGAGATAGTTTCAAAATAATATCCAAGATACAGTGTTGTTTTAGCTGTTATTTACTGTATCAGATTTTCAGCAGGTCAAAAGTCTGCATACACTTTGTTAGTGTTTATTGGCATTTCCTTTTAAATGCTTAACACAAATCAGACACTCAGGGTAGCTTTCCACAAGCTTCTCACAATAAGCTGTTTTGTTACTTTGGAGGTGTGCTTCAGATCATTGTTCTTCTGGAAGATCCAGTTGAAACCTAATAATCCTCCTTTCTTCATGATGCTATCTAGTTTCTGAAGTGTACCAGTCCCTTTTCCAGCAAAACAACCCACATCACGATGCAGCCATGCTTCACACTTGGGATGGTGTTCTTTGGATTAAAAGCCTTGCCCTTTTTCCTCCCTACATAGCAATTTTTTTTTTTTTTTTTTTTGGAAATTGCTCCTGAGGAGTAACCACATTTGTGGTCCACAAATCTTTTTCGGAGGTCTTGGCTGAGTACCTTGGTTTTCCTTCAGTATCAGTAGGCTCCAGGTGCGCTCTCATTAGACAACTGGCCAATCAGAAGCTTCTAAAAGTCATTATTTAAATTTCTGGAATCTTCCAGACTGTTTAAAGAGACAAAAATAAATATAAATCCATCTCTAATTGATTGTTTTGAAATTACCTCTAATGTGAACAAAGCAGATGCCCTAACTGACTTGAGATTGAATATCTTTACCCTGGGTGAATGTAAAATTTTGGCATCAACTGTATATCCACTTCTGATTCACTTTACATGCATAATGTCTTTTGACTTTGTACTTATAAATATGAAAAAAGTATGTATTTATATCTTTTAAACAAAGATATGTTTAAAAAGTAAAACAGGGGACAAAAGTATTCAGATACTACATTAGTGTGTGTGTGTGTGTGTGTGTGTAAAGTTTACATGAATATAAATATGTTCTCATGCAAATTGCACCTCGTGTTGTTCTAAAAGGCGTCGCCATTGCTTGGCAAGATTTCCCGTAGCAGTCAGGTTGAAGGCGAGGAGTTTCCTAAGGTTCTCAGGGACGACATTATTAAACGAGACTTGAGTGGAAAAATCTAGTTTGATAACAAGATTTGATAACAGGAGCAAGAAAGAGAACAACAAGCAATGAACTACACTACAATCATTGCTGTTCATACACACACAAAACTCCTCTGCTAAAGAAGAAGCACAGAGATTCACATCTAAAAGCATTTAGACAACTCAGAACGCTTTTGGAACAATATGCTCTGTTCAGACAAACACTGGCAATAATTCAGCTCCTCATGTTTGGAGAAAGATGGGTTGCATGTATGATTCCAAGAAAACCACAGCTGACCTGTCACGATGACTGCTTTTGTTGGACGATATATCATCCCAGAAATAATTGCGATAAACAATATTATTGTCATTTTAAGACCATTTTATGCCACTGATATAATGATAATATAAATAGCATAACAATGCAAGTACATCCTTTCAAAGAGCAATGAACTTTTCATTCTTAAGAATATTGGAATGTCAAAAAAACCACCAGATTTTTAAATCAGCAGTCCATGAAAGGGTTCAATGAATAAATACAAACCAAACAGCAGTGTTATATTGTTTATTGAACTAACCTGGCTGTTAACAGAGTGCCTTTATTTTTAACCTAAAGTACCAAGAATTATAAAATCAAAAGATTTAACCTAGGCTCTCAGGCCAGTTTCAGTGTTAATTTTCATACTGTTTTTTTTGTCATAGTTTTTGTCTTTGATGAAAATATCCTGTAAATTTAGTCAGTATTTCACCATGTCATATTTATTAATTTTAGTCAGGTTTTTCTGTGACTAAAATGTTAGTCAACGGCATTTTAGTTGGCGAGAAAATGCAAAAATTAAACCAAATATTCACACAGTTTATATATTAACTTAAACATGTATCAAGAAAAACATGTGAAAACTGCCCTTGTTGTGAAAACCTGATCTTCTGATATAATAACATTACAATGAGTACACTATTGTAATACAATATTGTGAATTCTTTATGCTTTAGTTCTTCATTGTCCATGTTACAGTGCGTTTTTATGGAAAGAGCGTACTCACACCGTGACTTACCATTCTACCTAGCGCCTTACTTAAGTTCAAGTTCACTTGTGCATTTGTGTCATTTTGTGCAGAAGCAAGTTGTAATATTACGTTTATGTTGTGTATATGTCTGATTAATCTCATGTGTATAGGATGCATTTGAGTGTGTTAATTAACCTGCTAGTAAAGCACGTCAATTTACTGGTGTTCGTTCACTGTTCAGCTTCAGCTTATGCAGCTTAAGCGCGTCAATCCCCAACATTATTCAATATGACTGGATTATTTGAAACAGTAGAACTATTCATTCTAGATTTTTCTTCTTCAAAAAACATCGTTATTGCGTTTTTAATATTTGTGTGTCCTTTTTTTCAACAGTATGTTTTAGTTAAAATCAGTACCAGTGCTTGCTACACAGTTGTTGCACCCGAATATGCATTTTTATCTTAAATTCAACAAATATTCAAAGTTTGGTGACATTGATTCTTATGTAAGCAAACACGCATATAAACACAATGGGCGATATCGAGGTCAGCAAAAATGATCGAGGTCATGTCCATATATCGTATGATAAGTCGATAACGTAATTATCATGACAGGCCTAAACCACACCCACAGGGAAGTACAGAGGTGGAAACATCAGGATATGGGACTGCTTCATTACAAACAGTACTGAAGCATTACAAGTCATGAATGGAGCAATGAAAGCGCAAATGACAAAACATGAATGGAGCGATGTTCCGGTAAATATTAGAGAAGAATTAATCTCATCGCCGAAGAAACTGGCAGAAGATCCCAAAATACCAAAAGAAAGCCTTGCATCTCCTGACTTGAACATTTAGGGAGGATTTCGAAATTGCGAGCCAGAGGGACCCTCGTAATCTTGGGCAGATGAAGATGATTTGCCAAGAGGAAGGGGCTAAAATTGAAACGCAGTATTGTGTAAAGCTAATTAGTCTTACCGTAGACATCTCAAAGCTGTAACTGCCAGCAACATCTTTGCAAAAAGTACTCATTTATTTTGTGGTGTCCGAAGACTTTTTTTTTCCTATCAATTTTGTTTTTTAAAAATGTCTTTGTTTATGCCTAAATACATAAGAATGAATACATACTTTTCTGTTCATGTTTATAAGTATGAAGTCAAAAGACATTCTGTAAATTTGAAAAGGATATATGCACTGGAAGTATATTAAATAACCAAAACAAAAGCTATGAAGCTAATGTAGCTAATGTAGCTAATAAGTAAGGGAAGCTTTTAGCCCCTAGCAGTGCATGCCTGAATCATCACACACTGAAGTGAACTATAAACAAACAGACTGTGCAAGCTGCAAAAAAAACACCCTTCCTTTCAGATCTCCCTCACAGCCACACACTATCTATAATAAAAAACATTCTGATACCACCAAAGGTTTGCCAAGACCACCTACATACTCAATTTTAACATGTAAACAGTAAATTGTAAGCCTCTTCTCATCTTTTATTCCTACCCTCAGTCCTCTTATTAGCAGTCTTCTTCTTTCCCTGCTCCTTGTGTTAGAGCCTCCAGGTGCGATTGACAACAGCAAGGTTGCAGTGATGAAGGGGGGGCATGCACAATTAAAACATGGTGAGTTTGATTGACAAGTGCAAATTCAAAGAGAATATTCAAGACTTTTAATGCTGTTATTGTAGATCCACTGACACAATTTTGTGTGTTTGTGTGTGTGTGTGTACGTGTGTGTCTGTGAACATGAACAGGGGCTGACTA
>NC_069736.1:9004932-9079932 GCF_027358585.1 Pangasianodon hypophthalmus | reverse complement strand
ACTCCTGTACACCTGCTTATTCATGCAGTTATCCAAGTGCAGCAGTGCAGTGCATAAACTCATGCAGGTACAGTTAAACTTCATATAAAACATCAGAATGAGGAAAAAATGTGATCTCAGTGATTTTGATAATGGCATGGTTGTTGGTCCCAGATGGGCTGGTTTGAGTATTTCAGAAACTGCTGATCTAAGTTTTTTAAAGCACAACAGTCTATAGAGTTTCCACAGAATGATGCAAAAAAAAAAAAAAAAAAAATTCCAGTGAGTTCTGTGGGTAGAAATGCCTTGTTGAAGTTAGAGGTCATGGCCAACTTCCATAGTGGGTAGCTCAGTGGTTAAGACATTGGACTACTGATTGGAAGGTTGTGAGTACCAAGTTGCCACTGTTGGGCCTTGAACAAGGCCCTTATCCCTCAACTGCTCAGTTGTGTGTATATAAATTTAAGTTGCTTTAAGGGTGTCTGCCGCATGCCATAAATTCAAAGTAGAAGAAAGGCTATAGTAACTCAAGTTACCACTCTTTAGAACTGAAGAAAAGCTTCTCAGAACATGCAACATGTTGAACCTTGAAGCAGATGGGCTTCAACAGCAGAATCCCACCATCAGGTTCCACTCCTGTCAGCCAAGAACAGAAATCTGAAGCATAGACCTACTGTAGACTAGAAAAAAAGCATTTTCTAGTCATTTTCCAATCTTCAACTGCCCGTTTTAGGTTAAGGAAAGCATATTTGCTGAATCTACATTCTTTACTACACTCCACAAAGTAATTACTTATCTAACCTGTGTTATTCTGCGTTGTCAAACTATTCGTTGGTCAGCCAATTTGCGAGTTCAGTAGAATCTTTAATGAGCCATGGAGTATTTTAGCCAATCATCTGTGTTTTAAATCTGATGCAGACAGCTACAATGGAGGGAATGCAGCAATGGGATAATGTGGGTTAACTTGGGAGAATTGAAGTAACAATCTAATGGCATACAGAGGAACATGTGCCAGATGACAAGGGATTCTGCGGCCTGGAAAAGCCTGGATCATCCTGATGTTGTGGAAGGAGAAAACTACATGACTGTGACAAGTTTGCAACACAAGCAGAGAATAGTTATTTGATAGCTGGTTGTCCAGAATTACACCAAGGTTTTGTGTGTTGACAGATGCTGTGATCATAGACGGGGTTTTCGTTTCAGCTGATGAGCTGTCATCCATGCTGAGATGCCACCACACATTCACAAGATCCATGCAGAAGCATGAGTGTCTGAGGGAGGAGAGAATGAGTTATATGTCAACAGCATAACAGTGGTATGAAAAACCATGCGACGATATTACTTCAAGAAGATAGTGGGTATAGAGGATAAAAAATAGAAGAGGACAAAGCACTCCTTGTGGGAATCAAGAGTGTGCATGGAGCAGATGTGGATGTCACCTGATATGATCATCCCTCCACTTAGCAAGCAAACCACTTCCAACCTGGAACACTAATTTCAAGGCTTGTCAGGAGGAACAGCCGGGTCTTGTGATTGACCAAGCCAAAGGCTACTGAGAGGTCAAGAAGGATCAGGACCAATGACAGTTTGGTTGATCTAGTGGTGAGACGCTTCTCATTAACAGCCACAAGGACTGAACTACTTTGGTTGGGGTCCTTTCAGGGGATCATTCCTGAAAGTTGACAGAAAGCCACACAATCAGAAATTTTGAAGAGAAAGGAATGAAGTGATTGGTAGTTGCCAATGTCCAAGGTCTCGATGCAGGCTTTTACAAGATGGGAAAGGATCCAGCAGGCAAGTGGTGGACGAGAGAAGCTGCAAAACCTCTAGAAAGAGCAGAAAAGCATTTTAATAAAATGGGAAGGGGAGAAGGAGAATGAATTGTATTAATAGAGGCAGGAGGGAAAGATTGGTGGATTGTGTTAATTTTCTCTTCAAAGAAGGTGGCAAAGCCATCAGCAGATAGGGAGGAGGATGAGGGGGAGGCTTGAGACATGAAGAAAAAACATGGTTGAGTTTGCATCAGAGGAAGATGATTGGAAGATGATTTTAGCTTCTGTCTTGGCAGCAGTCACGTCAGAGAAAAAACTTAGATAGAAGACAGCAGTAGGAGTGGAGATGATCATCAACTTGTGATATTCTGCACTTTCTCTCAGCTGCTCTTAAACCTTTCCCAATGCTGCCTAGCACATCTGGCAGTCAAGGAGCAAAGCGAGACCTTCTTTCACAATATCACTTTGGATTAGTGCCATGGATCTGTTTTGAATTTTGTGCAGGGTGAAACACTTACTTCTTTGTTCTTTCATTGTTAAACATTCTGTTTTTTGGTCTTTTTTTAAAAGCCATAGAAGAAAATTAAAGATAAAATGAAAGTATATGAAAACTCTCCCCTTTCTGAGCTAAAGTCTCTAGCCTTATAGCTAGTCTGTGGTCCAGTGAGCTGCCTTCAGCTATATAATTTACATAAATGCAAGTGATTGGATAAGCTGCAACAGAAGATCTGCTACAGAATCAGAGCTTGTGCACGTTTAAAAAAAAACCCTGGTGAGCCCTGGTGTAGAATATAGATGGCAGCGGTGGACAGTGGATGATTATTTGTCACATACATTACAGCACGGTGAAATTTTTTTCTTGTTGGGAAGCTGGGGCTGGGGTCAGAGAGCAGAGTCAGCCAGGATACAGTGCCCCTGGAGCAGAGCGGGTAAAGGGCCTTCCTCAAGGTCCCAACAGTGACAGTTTGGCAGTGTCACTTCTGATCAGTAACCCAGAACCTTAGCCCTTGAGCCACGACTACCCTATAGGAAGTGAGGAGAGAAAAGTATTGGTTGCTAATTCAAGTGGAAGAGATGTAGGGTCAGGGTGGAATGACAGAAAAGAGCAAAACTTTTAGAGCTTCTGGTACATGTTGACACGCAATTTGACTGACATGGCAGACGGCCTTCCACAGAGGTCTTCCACAGATGTCTTCTCATAGCTGATCAGCAAACATGTAAGTTAAAACTTTTAAATAAAAATGGCATTCTGTGCACTTTTTTCAGTCCAGTGACTCATTATGTAGCAAAGTTTGTTTTCCCACTGAAAATCAGTGAATGGAACTGCATAGTTCAGCCACACAGGCAGCTAACTAGATTGTAATACTGGAGATCATGAAGCTTATGAGCAGAAAAGCGTACAAAAGATTTTGGTCCCTCTGTGGCCCATAGGTGAAACGTCTGAGGCTGAGATTACAATACAGAGGACTCTGGAGATCCAGATCTCTACTAATCAAGGAAGTAAACTAATCAAACTCAGCTATAGTTGATCTTGAAGCATCTTGATCTCTAAAATGGTTGTAATGGAAATAGTTTAAACATGTTGTTGCTGATGGCCACATAGTCGATTTAGTGAGACTAAACAATACAAAAGGAAAAGTAACAATCTGATAGGGATATAAGATGAAGACTATGTTTTAACATAGCTATAAAGTAACCTTGTTGGGATTACCAGGCTATTAATGATACGCTGGGCAAGAATCATGCAGGGCCGGTTTATACCAATAGAATCAACAATATTACTGTTAGCGTCTGCAGCTTATAGCATATAGCACACACGTACATAAGAAGCCGAAGAACCCCCAAAGGGGCAGTGGTAGCTCAGTGGTTACGATGTTGGACTACTGATCGGAAGGTCATGCGTTCAATCCCCAGCACCACCAAACTGCCACCGCTGGGCCCTTGAGCAAGGCCCTTAACCCTCAACTGCTCAGTTGTATAAATGAGATAAATGTAAGTCGCTCTGGATAAGGGCATCTTCCAAATGCCACAAATGTAAATGTGCAACTCCATCTAATGACGGTCTGTGTTTTGACTGTTCATGGATCAAACACATAGATGGAAAATGATGTTACTTTCACAGTGTTGGGATTATATTCTACATTAGGTCTCACCGTGTCATTCCCGGGCGTTGATCATTATTGCAAAGCAGCAAAGCCGCTTGAGTGTGAAGCAAGAAAACAGAACATTCTGTCTGCTTCCTGGATTAGTAGAGCTATTTGCAGAACTTGATCTTTCTCTCTTTCACCCTCTGGAGACAGCTGTGCCCAGCATGGGCATGCTGACTGCCTGAAACCACGTCGTCCGTCTGTACCATATGTGGTATAAAGATAGAGGTGACTATATGGTGCAGATACAGATATATCTATGGGTTTTACACCAGATTTTGCTTCTGTTTGAGGGACCCATTGGTTTTAATATAAAAAACAAAACAATCAGTGAAGGCAATCAATGGATTCTGAGCTACAGAAAATGTTATACAGTTTTGACATTCAGAATTTAGCACCAATGGGTCATATGCTTTTAGCATAAAACCTTGTGCATGACCATGTGTGTGTGTGTGTGTGTGTGTGTGTGTGTGTCTGTGTGAATCTGGGTCAGGAAAAAAGAGGAGATTATGTGCAGAGCTCCCTCCTATCTGTGTGTTGATGTTGCTGAATATATTAGACTGAGGGATTTCTAGGACATGCATCAGAGAACATTCAGATAACACACACACACGCACACACACACAAACAGGGTGTTCTCATTTAACTGTTACATAAAATAGCTTTTATCAGGTCAATAGGTTCACCAGGGAGAGTCATTATATCTATAGCATAGTTCATCTATATCCTAGCTAGGAGTGTGACTGTATCCACCCAGTGTCACAAAAAAAATAAATAAATAAAAATCACATGCAGCTTATCTGCAGCACCTTGTATACGAATAGCAACGGTCTGGCACAAGCATACATTGCACATCCATGTCTCAGACATTCACTCAATGCACCAATGTAAAATTAACCATGCCCACCTCTACCACTACGCTGCTGGAATAAGATCTATATAAATAAATCATCTGACCTCTTTTAAAAACATATTAACTGTAGATGTTTTTGATTTTCATGCCATATGATTACACTTACCGGACTTCAATTCAATTAAATAAGCCTAACTTCTCTTCTTCTATGCAAACACAATCAGGCTTGAAGGTCACATGGTAACAGGTCACGGTAACGTGGGTATTCTCAAAACTCCCTATGAGTTTCCAAAATGTATAGTATTATATTCAAAAAAGTTACAGTATCCGAAAAAAGATGAAAGAATGCATTAAACTACAATGACAATTTTTACAGAAATTCAAGATTCTTTTCTTTGATGAAGATTAAGCAAGAGCAAACTGTCACTGTGCTCTACTGCCTCTTTTTCACCACTTCCAAAACTCTGATAAATTACCAATTGATCATCATGGAAATGAGTGATTGTATTTTTGGAATATATAAGAATTTTCATTCCGACAAAGACAATAGTTCTTTATGAGGAAAACTATTCCAATCTATTTTGAAACCATTTTTATCAGCATTAAGAGATTGAAGGTTGAAGGAGATTGAATTTTTTTTTTTTGTTTGTTTGTTTTTTTGTTTTTTTGGAAATGAATGTGTCTACATATGAAAAACGGGGCTTTTTATGAAGCTCATTGGCAAACACAGACTGAGTGTCTACAAAATCCATTTTCAGTTACTCATTTTGCAGACACTTTAATCAAAATCAGCTTATAAGTGAGGCAGAATACAATTTACGCATAGAGCTGAAGGTTAAGGGTCCATCAGTGGCTCTCGGGCAATCCTGCGATCTAAACTCAGAGCAAGCAAGTATGTTTATTCTTAAAGGTACCACCAGGACAGGCAGAAATTTTAGAAAGATATAATTAATAAAAGATCAAGTTTAAAAGACAGATATGACTCTAAATAGCAAAAACGAGTGCCAGTGAACAATAAATGCTAATAGGAAATGATACAATTTCCGGGCGGTTCAGAAGTCTAAACTGTTCAAAACATAAATGACCTCACCGCCTGTATTGACTGCCAAATCTTCCTGACGATCAGATAAGGAGTGGCAGATAAACGGAAAGGGCGTGCCCACACTTAAAATAAATCTTGCCATCCCAGTCTCTGAGAGATCTCTTTCTGTGATGCAATTCAGGCAGATGTAATAAAATATCTCATGGTGATTTAGGTGCACTATCAGGAACTATTCAGCAACTATGATGCAATACAGTTATAATTACATAGACTGTTTTTACACCATGGAACTAAACAGATGTTCTGTGAATGCAACTTCGCCATCAAAATATGTGATTACATGGTACCACAGGTATCTTTTCTAAAAATCCCTTTCCTCCCATGATTTTTAGAAATTTGCACAAATTTCATGATCTTCATAAATTTGCACAATTTCTCAAATTATGGACACACAGTTGATGCACCAATGAAGAGAGCTGTTAGATTCCAAGCATTTTTAGATTTTTAAAATGTTGTGAACTTGCGTAATATATGTGAGGGAATGTGAGGAGATTATATGTGGGATGCATTAGGTATGGGAGAAGATTATGAGATTTATTCATAACCAAAATAATCTCGCTCTGTGGATGAGGATGACGCAGCTGTCAGGAGTTAGTGTTCTCAGGAAAAGGCGTATTAATTTGCTAAATTGCAGAGAGAGAGAGAGAGAGAGAGAGAGAGAGAGAGAGAGAGAGAGAGAGAGAGAGAGAGTACAGATTAAATCAGAGATTTTTCATAGTTTGAGAGAAAGAAAAAGAATTGACTGATAAGAAAAGTACAAAAGTAATTCTCACAAACACTTCCTGCCTGTTATAGGGTTTGAATTCTTCTCAGATTCACATGGACACTACACTATGCACTCAAACCCAATTAAAACAAAGAGAGCTACTGAGTAGCAAGACCACATACCTTTAAAGACACACACACACACAGAGAGAGAGAGAGAGAGAGAGAGAGAGAGACTACATACACGTACATAAAAAACTAGTCTGAACACTCCTGTATTTGATTGTTTTTCTTCATGCACACACACATACACACACACACAAGCATTAGTTAGACTTTGGACAGAGCGGGCTGTCTGGCTAAGGGGAGGGCAGGAAGAATGAGAGAGAGAGAGAGAGAGAGAGAGAGAGAGCAAGAGAGAGAGGGGAGTGAGAAAGGGTGAAAGTAGAGGGAGTCCTGCACCGGGAGAGTGTGTATGTGTGTGTGTGTGTGTGTGTGGAAAAGTGGCAGGCTGTTTCTCTCCTCATACACTCCTCTCTCTTTTTTCTCCTTCTCCTTCTTTTGTTCTCTCTCATGGCTGATTCTGTGAGGAGGTGGCTGAAGTGGCTGAGTGCAGAAACAGGATTAGGCTGACAAACTCAACTCAGAAAGTAATAAAAAAGCAGGAGCTGAAGAAACAATGAGAAGGTGTGGAGCTACACATATGTGTCTGTGGGTGTGCCCAAAAAGTGCAGAGGAAAAAAGGGAACATGAAGAGGCAACTTTGTTGGGAGAAAATGAGAAGGAAGGTGAGTGAAAATTTTAGAGTCCTGAGTGAGAGCTTCGGTTGAAGTCTAACTCAGAGTGTGTGTGTATGTGTATGTGTATGTGTGTGTGATGGAAGTTGAGAATAGCATCAGAAAGCTTTTTCTAAGAACAGCCTTTCACTTTATTTTTGGGCAATCAGAGCTTCTAAAGTTAGCCATAATGAAAGTGTGTATCTGTGTTGTTGTGGTCACACTCGATGCTGTGTGAATGTGTATTTGTTTTGAGTGCCTTGGGGTGCATTGCAGTATATGCAATTTTAATTCATGTATTGAAATGTTCAAATCTATAGCTAAAATAACTGTGATATTCAATTATGCCTGATTATATGAATAACTACATTTGTTTGGCATATGGGGCATATCACTTAAATACATTTGAAAGTGAGATTAGCCTGGACAGGATAATGATGCATAAACCAACAAAGCATTAAACTAAAAAAGGGATATTGGTTGCACTCCCTTCCTGAGGAAAGAAGTCCCAAGGTGCAGTTTGTCCCAGTTGTCAAAAGAATGTTTATGCACATAATATACAATTTATATATCAATGGTTAGCAATCACTGTATTATTCATTAATTTGTCTGTTAGGCTACTCTAAATTATTAACAAAAATATCTTTATTGACATGACAAACCACATGACACTCAATATAATCTCATGGCTGCGAAAAGATTTGCACAAACTTGCATGAAAAGTTTAAAATGGTTAAAATTGCTTTAAAGGTCATGGTTTATATTTCTATAATGAAGTTCTTGACGTAGTGGTTCCACAAATAAATGTTATTTAGACAACAGAGAACAGCATAGAAGCACTTTTAACCTCATAAAGAAATATGTACTTTAAAAATGTCCCCAACCCTACACACCCCAGCACTTCTCCTGTTATATCAGTGAAAAAGTAAATAGTTGAGGTGAGATTTTCTCAACTTCTCCTTTGTGAAACTGCCAGTGTTGAGATCTGACGTTAGAGAAAGCTGATGATGTTAGAGAAAGTTGACGTTAGTGAACCAGAGCAAAGCTATTAGTCAGCTAGTTTAACTAATTACATTTTCAATTAGCAAGGTGGTAGTGTTGCTACTTCTACATCAATTAGTTCGTGATTAGTTTCATAATTTTATCAACTGAGTAGTGGAGTAGCACTGATAAGCTCTATAGTTTTTCTTTATGTACACAAAATATATTTTAATCCATTAATTCCATCCATAAGTTACAGCTTCTGGGTGGCACAGCTCCAGGGTTCACTGTCAGCTTGGGTTACTGTCGTTGTGGCATTTCACGTGTTCTCCCCATGTCCATGTAGGTTTCATCTCAACCTCCAAAAACATGCTGGTAGGTGGATTAGCTATGCTAAACTGAATATGTGTGTGTGGGTGCATGGTACACTGCCATGAACTGGCATTCCATCCAAGGTGTATTTACACGCCCAGAGTTTAAGACAAGCTCTGGATCCTCCACAACCCTGGCCAGGATAAAGCGGTTACTGAAGGAGTGTTGCCAACTGTTTTCAGGGGAAAGTAGCTAATGCATGCTCAAAAGGTCACTAGAAATCTGCTTATTCATGCAGGTGGAACAACAATGGTGATCAATGATTGGTCTTTGGGAAAGAATGGTGATCACTGATTGGTCTTTGGGAAAGAATGGTGATCACTGATTGGTCTTTGGGGAAGAATGGTGATCGGTGATTGGTCTTTGAGAAAGAATGGTGATCAGTGGTTGGTCTTTGAGGAAGAATAGTGATCAGTGATTGGTCTTTCGGAAAATATGGTGATCAGTGGTTGGTCTTTGAGGAAGAATGGGGATCAGTGATTGGTCTTTCGGAAAGAATGGTAATCAGTGGTTGGTCTTTGAGGAAGAATGGGGATCAGTGATTGGTCTTTGAGAAAGAATGGTGATCAGTGGTTGGTCTTTGAGGAAGTATGGGGATCACTGATTGGTCTTTGGGAAAGTATGGTGATCAGTGATTGGTCTTTGAGAAAGAATGGTGATCAGTGGTTGGTCTTTGAGGAAGAATAGTGATCAGTGATTGGTCTTTCGGAAAATATGGTGATCAGTGGTTGGTCTTTGAGGAAGAATGGGGATCAGTGATTGGTCTTTCGGAAAGAATGGTAATCAGTGGTTGGTCTTTGAGGAAGAATGGGGATCAGCGATTGGTCTTTGGGAAAGAATGGTAATCAGTGGTTGGTCTTTGAGGAAGAATGGGGATCAGTGATTGGTCTTTGAGAAAGAATGGTGATCAGTGGTTGGTCTTTGGGGAAGAATGGGGATCAGTGATTGGTCTTTGAGAAAGAATGGTGATCAGTGGTTGGTCTTTGGGGAAGAATGGGGATCAGTGATTGGTCTTTGAGGAAGAATGATGATCAGTGATTGGCCTTTGGGAATATAGGCTTGTGCAAGCACAACTCCACCAGGCTTTACACATTGGTGCAGCTGTGAGCTGGAGGGCAATATCGTTTCCAGGACAGTTACTAACGTCTGCTCAAAAAAGTCTGTTTTTTGAAATAAAGCCACTAAAGAAGTCTAAGTCTTCACCAAATCTAGCAACAAAGTCTCTAAGTTGGCACCACTGTACTGAAAATGAATTAATCAATGAAAGTTATAGCTGCTTCTTGTTTGTTGGTTGGAAAAAAAAAAACCACTGAGCTGGGCTGCTAACAAGACCAATTTGTTTATAAGAATAAATAGGTAAATTGTCAGGCAGCCACCTGTGATTAACTACTGGATGTGACTGCCAAGATAATTGATCTAGTTTCACCCTAGCTCAAAGTGTAGCTAGCTAACTGCAATTTAAAATAAACTTGCCCAACATTGCCTCAATTGAGTATATTGTGTGTACTTTTCATGTAAGCTTAAGCTGTATATAGTTTACACAGAATGTCTTTTTCCAGCTGTTGTGCTGAAAATATTGATTGGTTCTAGCTAGCAGTACAAACAACTGCTGTCTAATGGCAACATTAGCTAGTGAGTGACACTACACTTTGTGATTTATGAGTGTATGCCTATACTGAACTTAACAAAATATCATTTTAGTGGAAGATGATGGAAACCTTTTTTCTTGTTTAGTTCACCTTGTTTTATTTGATTTCATTTTCATTTTTTAAATGAATAACAATTCAGATAAACCCCTCATCTTCCTGTACAAAAAAACCTTAATATACAGTAAATACATAGGTTGGTCCTATACAAGGACTAAAAAGTACATTATGTGCAAAAAGCATTTTACAAATGAGATTTCACAATCAGCTGGAGCGTATTCAGTCTATAAATGTGTTGAGATTAGGTTTGGCACCATCGTTTGGTCACCCCGCTGAAATATTCAGCTACCAGCCGCCAAAACACAGGCTGAGGTGGTCAAACTGGTAGAAAATCTTTGCCAGTGGGTAAGTGCTGGCAGAAAGGAAATAGTTTCTGAATTACCGTTACTAATTCAGCATCATAGATAAGATATTTTTAAAGAAAATAACACAATAGTAAAGGAATTAGATTATGTCACACATTCATTAAACATTTTAGTCAGTAATATAGTGGAAAATTATTCACCAGCTGGCAGAGATGGTCTACCAGCTTGATCAACTCGGCTTGTGTTTTGGCAGATGGTAGCTGGTCGGACTAAGCTGGATATTTCAGCAGGGCAGGAAAAAATTTTAATTAAGGACAGGGGGATATCTTTCCCTGCGGGCATCCCGTTCTACCCTAAATAACTATTTACAGCTATATAAGTTTGCATGTCTGCATGTGTGTGAGTGAAATATATACTTACGTGTTAAAGCCTTTGTACACTTGTGTGGTTTGATACAGCCTGATGTGAAGTGGAGGACTCTTACCATCCCGAAGTGGATTATTTTAATATACCAACACATCCCAAAGTGGTTTATTCCTCTGATAAAACAGCAATTTGCCAACTATTACAGTAAAAATATATTAATGTACATCATGCTTTTTTAACCATTTATAGTTACATTTATTGTTATGGAAGGTCCGCAAGACAGGTTAGTTCCTGTTATCACTTATGTTATAGCAGCTATAAACAGTTGTTCCCTCACCAGCCTCCTTTCCTCTCTCTTAAAATTAATAAGACAAAAAAGAACACAGCTTGTCATGCTACCGAGAAACCGGAAAGTGCAAAGTCCTCTGTCCTGAAGATTCTCCAGTGGCAGAAAACTTACTAACCCCTAAAAAGTGCTGACACCAGAGACTCTTTCCATAAATCTCCTAACAGAAAGGTTCATGATATTAATGATTGTAAGTTTTTCTTTGTTAAATAACATGTTTTTTTTTAATCCACTTATTATTAGCTTTAGATTATGTGGAGCATCTGCTGTACAAATCCCTGTGAATGAGTCGTTACTATAGAAACATTAATGCAAAAGAGCGAGTGCATTAATATAGTTGTCTTGTAGCCAGCGCTACTGTCAGAGTTGCTGTTATAGAAAAGTAATCAACGCCTTCGGACCAATCAGATTTGAGACTTCAACAGCACTGTGCTATAAATTCATTTAACAAATATCTAACAACACAATTCTGTGCCCAAGGGTGTGTGTTATTTGAATAATAAGAAAGAATAGTAGTTTTACATCACAGATACCTGAAATGGTGAGTAGTACCTCCGACTGTGACTTTTCAGTTGTTTTATTGTTAGAAAGTCAGAGGAAGGATCGGGGTTATTAGGCTCACACTATTTTGGAGCACAGGAAAAAAAAATTGGTGGTGAATTGCATCACCTCATTGAAACTTGGCAGGTAACACTTTCTGTGGAGCCCATATTCATAAATCATTATAACTGTGCTTATAATTCCTTTTCATTTTTAATAACTATAATGTTGGCTCATAAATCTCCAGGGGTGGAAAATACTTAAGTATTATTTTGGGCTATTTCTACTTTACTTGAGTGTTATTGATATTCAATACTTTTACAAATTACATTTAAAAGAAAAAAAAAACTTCAGAGTACTCTTTACAAAACTTAAAGGTCACTTCATCTCTCATCTAGCAAATGACTATATCCTCTACAGCTATAGAATGGACTCCTGAACGTTTTATTTACATTTCAGTTTAAAGAATCCAATCAAGTTCCAATCAGTGTGGAACAAAACTATCAATCTTCATGCCAATTCGTCATCGGCTGTGGCCTTCTCACGCTACGCAATATATACAATGTTCAGCTTTCCATTATACATTTGAACATCTGACCCTACCACAGTACAATGGTTCAATATGCTGGAGTGAGCAGAGACTCGTATATGAAACGTCTCCTTTCCCTCCGTAGAAGGCAGGAACTCCTTCTAATTTGCAAAAGCTTTTTGAGGTAAGTTTCGCTAATTTTCTAACTTTACCTGGCTATATTTAATGAAATTAGCCCATTTTCTTTGCTAATGCCAGGTTAGACTATCAGCTAATGTAATTAACAGCTAATGTAATTCAGGCTAATGGTAAATAATGGTTATTTGCATGATATTTTATTTCTGATTAACTAATTAGCAAACTATGCCGCATTAGTCATGCACATGACCTTCAAATTTACAGAGATTGAATTAAGTTTTCAGGTAGAACTGTGGTTTTAGATAAGTAATAAAAGTTAGGTTTCATATGAAATCATGATATTAACTTAATTTCATTCAACCTTTTCCTTTTTACTTTTCGACACTTCGGTACATTTATAAATAGCAACGTATTTACTTTCACTTGAGCTCATTTTTTGGGCTGATACTTCCACTTTTAAGTAAGGGTTTGACACATTATTTGTACTTTCACTTAAACATAATGTTTCAATAATTTTGCACCTCATAAATCTCTAATAATATACTCCAAGTATTGATATAAGTGTCAATATTCATTATAATGGCATATTGTATAAAGGCTGCACAAAGTTATATATAAATATATGTATGTATGTACATCAACATTTAAACATTTAAAAGGCCATCATTAAGTGCATCAATTGAAGTGAATATTTTAAACCCTTCCTCATTAAAAGTAAATTGTAAGACACTATTTATTTATAAAAGTTATTTCAGATTAATTACAAAAAATGACAAGGACGCACATATGTAGTGCCGACTGAACCATGGAGAGATATGACGTATATATATGGTGTTCATGTGTAAATTTAGAAACATTTCTTATACAGTTCATGTAGTGACTAAACTTACGTATAGTCAGTCAGTTTACGCCAGTGCTTCTTACTGTACATTCAGCGCTGTGGATTACACACATAACCTGTACATTTTATTTACTCTGCTCCAATCACTGACTTGAGTAAACGTACTGCAACCGTAGTAATAATTCACTTAGTAAAGGTAAAAGTAATGAGCAAGAAAATTACACAACTAAGAGTAAATAAGTAATCTGTGACTACGTGACTAGTTAGTACATAACGAAGTGAGTAATTACTTTACGAATTAATAATAAATAATAATTAAATAATAATTAATTAATTTACAAATCTTTTTTATGTATAAATTAATGCAAAAACGTTCTACATCTGAGGAAAGCCTTTTTGAACGATTATGTTAACTAATCAAGTGAGCTACTCTGAAGTGAACACCACCTCTATTATCAACAGTATATTAAAAAAAAAGGAAACGTTATAGAGCTGTTGGGTTTTCAGTAGTTTGCTAGGTTCATTAGCTAGCTAGATAGCTCATGTTCATTCAAACATGTTTATAGCTACACACTTCTATCTTTTGCTATCTAGCAAAGATGCCCCTTACACATTATCCTGAGCATTACCAATAGACTATAGCAGCATTTAGATATATTTAGCGCAACTGGCAATAGCACACAACAGAGCATCAAAGTGACATTTTATGTTTAATACAGAGCTTTCATATGTAAAACATTTAAAGATCTGGTTAGCTAGTGTAGCTCACTCAGCTAGCTAATGGCTTACCTGTACATGTTTCTGCAGATTAGATACATTGAGCTTCTGGAGTTAAAGTTATTATTATTTTTCCCTCTGTAATGGTGATCAAAAATAAATGTCGCAAAGTTGAATATGTTATTTATTTATTTATTTTTTAAAAGCTCAGGTAAAAGTCATAGCACAACGATTTAATTACACTTAAAAAAAAAAAGTACTTTACAGTGAACCATGCACTGCAGTATTGTAACAAGAGTACATGTATTTCATTCCTTTCCACCCGTCTTCAAAACATCTGATTCAACTCATCGGCTAATAAATCAGATACTGCAGAAATGTCTATAAAAGCAACACAACATATGATAATGTAACTTTTCCATACACGTCTATCACCGTGTATTTGCAGTATGTGTGTTTATGAGTGTGTGTGGGCTCATGTGCAGGAGAACCCAAAAAAATCTGCATGGTGTGTAAAAGGATATCCTGTGGGTGAACGGCTTAGAAGAACTCCTCTTGTTAACACGGTATAGTAAAACTACATGGCCTCAGAGAGGAACACAAGTAAATGGTGAGAGTGAGACTGAGAGAAAAAGAAAGGAATAGAAACAGAGAGAAAGAGTTCATAGGAGCAGTGCTGGCCACCCACACAGGCGCTAAAAGCAAACGGAGGAAAAGTGAAAGGGTGCTGCATGTTGTGAATTCTAAGCTGCTGACCTCTGTGGAAAATAACAGGAGGCACTCAGGGAAGGTCAGGCAGAGACCATCGTTCTTTACACTGCCCAAACACTGGACTATCCATATATACACACACACACACACACGTGTCATACTATCCTTGTGAAGACTTTCCTTTCCACCTTCCACCTTCGTACACCTAAATCTAATGATAACCCTAATCTCAGTAATCAGTCAGAAACTTTTTTTTTCAGTTTTCTGTTAGTTTTTTAACACAAAACCTGCAGTTTTTGTAAAGAATCAGTTTTCCTTGTGAAGACCAGCCACATGTCTACACAAGGTCATAAATCTTGTAAATTTTTCAGCTGTACTCGGTTTATACAGGCAGAGTGGTGGATTGAGGAGCAGTACAGTTCGTAATATATTCTGGTGCCGCCGCAAAAGGATGTAATAACGGCAAAGACGTTACTAAATAAGAAATTGCAGACCACAAGGTAACAAAATGGTCAGCAGCCATCAAAAACATAATCCTAGCAGATTCATAGCACACAAAACTGTCAGTGTTTTCAAAAATATGTTGTTTTTTTTCCTGTTCACTCAAAAACAGTGAAAACAGACTTTTAAAATTTCTCCTTTTTGGATGTCATTTTCAAAAAATGACCCCCAAACAGGCTTTAAAAATATCTGTGTATATTATATACATATAACAGCCGTGTCAGGAAACAGTTAATGTTACGCATTTAAAATTTAGCTTTAGAACCTTGTGTAGTTGGACTGGGTGTAGTAGGATGACAAGAATCAAACTAATATTTCAAAGACATGAATCTTTCTTCCTGCATTTTGTTTTATTAATAAGGATATTAGGAATATGTTTTGCTAACACTGACATAAATACTTAGCTAACCTGCAGTGCTACTTGTTATATTAACGTTCACACAAAACACTGCTGTTTGCACTGGATAAGATTTCAGTTGAATTACCCCAAATTCACACCAGACACTTCACACTTCACTCCGTCAAATCGCACTGTTCGTGTTTGAAGGCTAGCTACCTAGTTAGGTTGTGAAATGTTCCATGCAAGTGTATACTGCATTTACTGTTTGTTTTATGTTTTTCCTCCTCCACAATCAGACATCCTTAATGGTTCTGCCACAAAATACTTCGGGGTTCATTCCAGGGCAACATTTTACCACCATGTGAGCATAGAGGAGCATGAGAACTCTATTTCATACAGTGTTAATGCAGATACAGAAGGACCGAGACGTAATTACAAAACAGAAAATGTAATTTGGTGTCATAGATTTCAGTGAATGTCTGTGGAGGTTACGCTTGACTTATGCATGAAACAAGGAGAGGTGACACGCAGGCTAGAGTTTGACACACCCTTAACATGCCACTGACACAACCAGTGTGGACTGAAATGCTAGTTAATATAGAAGTGTAATTGCCAAGTGTGACACATGTCTGACGTGTGTCAAAACAACAACAACAACAAAAAAAAAAAACGCTTCGCATGTTAGCATTTACACATAGCATAGAATGTATTTATTTGAATTGACAAAAGTATTTGCATGCTAGCAGAGTCATTCTTTACATCTTCTGAGAGAGTCTTTGTGGAATTCCACGATGACACTTCCTCAACAAATATGAACCTTAAAGAATCCTCCAGCATTTTTTAACCTGATCTCTTTATCCACAGCATCTGTAATGTATATGCAAGTGCTACAGTCAGGAATTTCACAATGCTTCATTCTACTGAGGAAAGAAAACCTGTTTAACCCGAACTCACTTATATAATCATATAATAATTCTGACTTTTCGGCTGGCAAAAGATTTCTGGACACATATCTGTTAGCTAATGTGTCTAGAGGATGTCTTTATAGATTATGACCAATTAGCATGGGAAAAGCGATCCCATAAAGCACAGCAAAGTGAATGAGTTCACGATGTACTCAATGTTGTCACGTCAAAAGTTCTATGTGTACCATGTGCACCTGATATCTTTAATGCAAAGTGATTGCTTTAGCCTTGTGTTTGATCGTTAATAGATTCAATGCTCATAATATGTATGTTATACCTGAGCTAAGAAATCAATAAGTTACGTAAAACCCCCAGAAACATTGCTACTCTGATGAGTCCTGTCTTGATCAGCCCTCCAGTCCAGCCAACACCATAACACTTTATGTTGGTCTTTACCTTTAATTTGTCACATGTCTGTATTTCAAGAAAATATATCCTGTGCAAATAGCATGAGTCCACATAAATGAACATACATTAATTTACACCATGTTATTAAATAATCTGTCTGGGTGAAATAAATTTTAGTTATTGTAGGTGTTCATTAATTAGTGAACATTCAGTTAAACGTTATTTAATTCAAATTTTAATGGCTTTGTCAATATTAATTATCTAAAGAATAAAACATAAAAGCAGACCCATTTTTATTCCTCTTATACAACATCAATTTGTATAAGACAACAATTGCAATTTGTATTGAATGTTTTAATGTGTTAATCAACGTCATAATTTTTAACCATTTATAGTTGTATTTATTATTGTGAAATGTATGAGAAACAAGTTAGGTCCTGTTATAGCTTTGATTATAGCAGCTATAAACAATTAGAGACCACTGTCCTGAAGACTCTCCCATGCAGAAACATACTGAATGATACAAAATGCTGACCCTGGAGATGATTATACACTTTTCTTTGTCTTAATTTACGTGGAACGTCTTCCATGCAAGTTGCTGTGAATGGGCTGTTACTACAGAAACATAATAGAACGAGTGCATTAATATAAACCTGTGATTTGTCTCGCAGCCGGAACTACTGCCAGTGCTGCTGTTATAGAAAATTAATCAACATGTTCTCACCAATCAGAATGGAGAATTCATTAACTAATGTTAATTATTGCAGTAAATAACCTTAAATACTATCTCATATTGCTGTGTTGAGTTGGAAGAGTAGTACATAGAGGTATAGAAATTGCTTGCACTGGTTGAGATGTTTCAAATATACTGGTCTGTACTCTTTGCAAACCTTTCCTCAGTTTCATTACTCTTTGCTAGTTTTCAGAGTTAACCCTTCCTCCCCCCTCCATCCATTCTGCCTTTCCTAATCTGATGATTGTTCGCTTCTTCTTGGTGCTGACTCAGATGCTTTAGGGAGGGGAGAACGGGGTCGCTGTGCAAGGTCACAACCTCTGTGTGTGTGTGTGTGTTTGTGTGTGTGTGTGTGAGAAAGACTATGGTCCCTTGGAGGCCAAAGTTCAGTTTGGGGTTGAGCCCTCCTCTTGTTTGGGTCCAAGAGGGTGGATTGGTGTGTATTGACGAGATGGTGGTATTGTTTCAGGCCCTGGTTTAAAAGAAAAGGTTTTCCCATGATAACAATGCTAAAAATGAACGAAAGCTGATAGGGGTCAGTTAGCATGAGCTGCAGAGCTGTAATCTTCGGCACAGAGCGAAGGAATAATTGCTAACATGGCTTAAAATGGATGAAACTGGATCAGTTTGCATTGCGGTAACAGATCCACTCGAGTTTCATTCATTGTGAGCCACATTAGCATTTTTGGGATAATTATTCCTTCAAACCATGTTGGGGATTACCCTGTGGCTAGAGTCTGAAACCGGTACAGGAAATGAGCATCATAAATGCCTTGTTCTTTGCTTTAATGGGAAACGCCAGGCTTTTAGTTCTGTTCTGCTCGGCTAACACCATGTAGCTTCGCTGCGAGCTGGTGGATGACTGAATGTCACGTGTGTGTTAGGTAGGTGCTTAGACATACTTGAGTTATTCAGAAATTCCTCACTGGTTCATGGTTAACTGGATTTTGTGGATCTTGAGTTGTAGCTATTGACTCTCAAATGCTTCTCTCTGGAAACAGTCTAAAGTTAGTATTAAACAAAGGATACATTTGTTTTTGTCACTTAATGGGAAATTATTAAGACTGACTTGGATATGTAAACTACTAGTCAGAGGTTTGGACACACTTGCTTATAGAAGGTTTCTCTTCATTTTTTACAATTTTATACAATTTTAGAATAATAATGGAGACATTATTTATGCCTTGACCAGGAAAAGTGTTAAATAAATGAAAACTATTTTATATTTTAAATTCTTACCAATGTTCCTGATGAAGCTTCTCAGCTATCCTCATGATTTCCTTCTGAAAGTTCACAAATACACAGAGCACTCTTTGGTTGCTTCTTTTAAATTGTAAATGAACACTATTTTAGGGAAACAATTTAATTAGAAGAATTACTTATTTAAGTAAAAACTACTTTTTTTAATGCATTTGATTCAGAAATAATGTATACATGGGTATTAACTTCACTATTTCCATTTTGCATAGAAACTTTCATAGAAACTTTAAAATTTCTTTAAAGCTGTATTCAGATGGGATTAGTTTCAATCTGTGATGCCAGTACTAACTTTTTTTAACTACCTTTTTTTCCCTCTGAGATAAAGCTCTATAGATGATTATGTCACACATGGTTACATTTACAGCATTTAGCAGGAGACTCTTATCCAGAGCCACTAACCGAAGTGCTTTGTTGTGTCCATTAAAAAAAATATGTCCTCATGCTAGTTTTGTATCCTCATGCTAGTTCAATAGGTCAGGATCTAAGAATACCGTTGAGCTAAATCCCTATTAGAGACAAGTTAGTGCAGAAAGAAAACCTTCAGCCTTCGTTTAAGACACCCAGTGACTCCACCACCTGCGTGCCAGGACAGTGAAGAGTCTTGATGCATGTCTTCCTTGTACCGTAAGAGATGGTTGGACAAGTCGAGCCATGCTAGAGACTTGAAGCGAACATGCTGTGAATTGGTAGTTATGTGATTATATATGGATTGTATTGAATGAATTTATGATTATTTGTACTTATTTGGCAACATTAGATAATGAGATACTTGCACAAACACATCTGCTTATATATTTCCAGTTTATTCACTATAGTTGCAACTGCGCTATTTTACAGTCGGAGTCTGGAAGAGCTCCCGGAGATGAATATCAGTGACATTCATTGGAAATGTAAGAACAGTTGCGAAACCCCTTCTAGGAGAAAGGTTTTAAACTGTGTGCTGCATCATAAATACACGACAGAAACAAACACCCAAGCTAATGTTAGTCCATACAGTTCCCTGCAAACTAGCTTGCTATTGTAATTACATGTGATCTTTTTGACAAGTTATCACTGTTTGTTAAGCATCGTCTCCTGAGATCACTCTGAGCTGAGAAGCTGTGAAAGCTTAAAGCTGTTAAATTTCAAAGACATCGTGCACAGAGGCATATAGCAGTGCTCATGCTATTTCTTCATTTGTCTTAGAAAACATTCTGTCTTAAATACTTTACAGTGGACACTCATTCTGATCACATTAGGAAGGACAAACAGTACTGACAAATGGACTATAAAGTGACTTTATATTTTACCTGTAGCTGACATTATAATAGCTCCTTTAATCAGATTTTGGGATGACGCTCTTCTTTTTTTCCTTCCTTTTATTTTCTTTCTCCTCCTAATGGGCTCCCAATGTAGATGGCATGGAGACAAAGACCCATGACCCATACCAAAAATGGGTCAAAAGTAAATACACATGCTAGATGACTAAATTGCAAATATCAGCAGTCTGCTTTTCCAAAGCAAGATCTGGACGCAACTTCAATTATCAGACTATCACAGAATTAGTTAAAAAAAATACAGAAAAAGGAGAAGGAGCCATGATCCAAGACAATGAAATATATATATTCAACCCAGTGTATCTAAACTTTTGTCTAGTAGTGTAATTCCCATGGTAGCTTCATGGAAGAAGTTTCTTCACGACATCTCCAAGTATCTAAGCTTTTGCAAATTCCCCCAATTCATTTTTCTGTTAATCTATCTGTTTGTGGTTATGCTTAAAACAATGCTGATTTTCCAGTTCTTATATACTCGACCTACCCATGAGTTTGGCCAGAGGCCATTTTCTTCGGGTTTGTGTTTAAAAGAGAGACGTTGTTATAATCAAATTTCTTTAAAAAAAAAAATAGTTTTAAGAACTGAAGCATTTGCATACAGTGCACTGTACATACTAGAAGTGATATCTTTTCTGCTTTATTGTTTTATCGAATTCTTGAACATATGCTGAGTTAAAGTTTTGAAATGGTGTAAAACATAAACAGTGATAAACATTTCTCTATTAAATTCCATTTAGAATTTGCCATTGTGGACACTGAAATATAAAGATTAATGGCTGATTATTTTTAATCTTAATGCTTTTCATCCATGCAATCTGTTATAGTGGACAGTCATTCCACTATTCCACTATATTTTCCTCTTATGCATGTGTTAATGGGTTATATTCCTTAATTATTTGTTAATTATTTGCTCTAAATTTGTAAAATTCTTCGCTCTCAGTAACTGTATTTCTGTCTGAGGGTTTTTCTGCAAACAAATGTCATATGATATGGTATGATATGATTATTGCATATTTGAAAAGAATATACAGTGAATCTATGCTTAGTGTAGATTTATCTGTAAATCTATTTATGACAAGTTGATTGTGTTATTGAGACACAGCTGAACAGTAGCTAAAAAAAAAACCCCAACAACCCTATAATAGGGTGTGAACAGTAACCTGCTATTAACTCTGTCCATTACTTCCTGTACTTAATGGATTATTACAGATGTCACACCCAATCATTGCTATGTCCTGTTTATTCACCTAAACATTCTTCACACAGTTTAATTTTAAGTTTAGTTTTATTAAATTCATTTCCATTGGGGTGGAAATGTGTCTTCTAAATACCTAATGGAAACATATGAGAGTTTTCCCTTTATCTTCACTTCTTCACAGAGCATTGTATGATGTACTGGAGCCAGTCCAAGATATCAAAATCTTTGTTGCTGTTGTATTGTTTGATTGGAGCCAAAGGTGTCAGCAGGAATAATGATGAGCCCTCTCCTTCGTAACCTGTGGCTTGTTGCCAGAGCAATCCAAACAGTCACGCTTCACATGGCCCAGACTTCCATCCTTCTCAATCACACCTCTTGTGCGCCTGCCTAATGCTTTAATCATTGGAATGTGAATGATAGCTGAAGATGATACTTGTAGACATGGCCCAGAGTGTGTTGTCAACAGTTTTGCAAGACTAATTTACATATTCATTGAATCGTTATGATTATTTGCATATCAAAAGATGCTACATGATGACTTTCTAAAGACTTACAATATAATAGAATAGAATTTGATCAGTATGGAGATGAATAGATTATAACTTATGGAAAGAAGAAGTCTTCTTTGTGGTCATGGCACCACAAATGAGCTTGTGATGTATCTACAAACTAAAGTCGAATCAACTGATTACGTATTTACAAAATACTATAAAGGAAACTGTTATAGATTGAATAATTGACTTTTAATACTTCTAAATCTATCCCAGAAGATAGTTTAAAACTACGAAGTGTGTGGGACAAACAATGGCTATCAGTGATTGGTCATTACAAACAATGCTGATCTGTGATTGGTTGTTGGGAACAATGCTGATCATTGATTGGTTGTTGGGAACATATGTTCACACAAGCACAACTCAGTCAAATTTTACAGTGGTAATGAGTTGACCGAATCTTGTCTCTCAACCAGTAGATATGAGCTGGAGCGCCATATCAAGTGCAGGACAAAATGCTCACAATGTCACTCGATATGTTGCTAGGCTCTTTTTCTGAAATAAAGTCACTAAAGGGATCAAAAAGTCACCAAATTTAGTGACAAAGTTGTTAAGTTGACAACACTGCCTGTCATTGACCTTTTAATAAAAAAAATCCCTTCATGGGTTTTTTTATTTCAGTTGAAATAGCTGTGGAATTCGCCTTTATCATATCTAGATGTTCTTGCACCCACGTAAGGTGCAAGAACATCAGGACTGTTGTAGCTCTGCGGTTAAGGCTCTGAGTTAATGAATAGAAGAATGTGAGTTCAATCTCAGGACTAGTGGAAAAGCACTGTAAGCCTTGGAGCCAGGCTCTTGAATCTCAACTGCATGGACACTATCCTCTTTGTTCTGAGTCACTATGGATAAAAGCTTCTGCCAAGTGAATAAATGTAAATGCAAGCAATGTCAATCTCAATAGTTGCCTTAGAAAAGTTTACAACTCTCCACATGGTGGTCTAGATGGAAACATCTTCCTTGAAGGAGTTCTTCTGGATAACCTCAGTAACTCAAGCAGAAGGTTCGGCTAATATTAAGTGAGGGAAGCTACTAATGAATGACAGAGCAGGTGACAGCTAGAATAGCTCTTCCTTGAATGTCATGGATCAATGGAGGTTTTCCATTTTGTTTGGACAGAACACAACATTGTTTTTTATGCAATAAGAGCATGCACAAAGCCTAGCTAAATCAGAGTGAACAGATTTCCCTTATGTGTGGGCCCAGTTTGGTGTGAAGTGTGAAGTGATTATTAAATACAGTGTAAATCAAGCCCCCGTCAATGCCCATAAACGAGCTAATTAAATGTTTCTGTATTTTTTTCCTTTGAAAAAAAAATCCCCCTCTACTGTGCCACTGAATAGATCTTAGCTGACTCTAGTTTCCTGCCTACAATTAAAAGCTGACCTTAAACATTTTATAACCAGGAATATGAATCATTCAGATTGTTGGCATTGCAAATCACGTTAGGCTACACAGTGAGAGGGAGGTAAAGCACTGAAATTTCAGGATATTTTTCAAAGACATTGAATGATGGATGGATTAGAATTCAAAGTTAACATGTTTGATGACTTTAAGTGGATTTGACTCATTTATCTGGTATTTGTTGTCACAGAATCTATACATTAAAATGTGTTTGATTATTAGGAATACTGTATTTTATTCAGCCTCCACCTGGCTTTGGTTCAGATAGAGTTCATTGTGATAATCAGGTGCAGAAGTTTGATGCTGAGTGTCTTGTTTGGACACAATATTTTTAGATAAAGTGTCATGCCGATTAGTGGCTTAATTAAAACCAAAGATTTGCTTTCTGATATTGGTTTCTGGTATGCGTTCACTTGCACATGGTGGAATCTGGCTCATTTTTCAGCAGGAAAAGTTCAGAGACGTTCAAATTTATGAAAGGAGTGTGGCAGGTGCGTTGCATTTAGCCAATCAAGAGGAAGACTTTATGTAAATGACATAAACACCCGTCATCAGCAGCACAAATCTATCAGCTGCCAGCTTCAGGAGGAGACATACATGTTGGCCAACCATATTTCAGTGGGAGCTGATTCCGGCTTTTTAATGGTGCATACCTTATTTTCTCGTACTCTTGTATGGTGCACAAAAATGGATGAATACAAGGCATTAATCCCCTTAATCATCTCATCACAAGCTGTTTTCTTATCCTGACTGGCCAAGCTGAGCCCAAATCTGCTATTTTTGCTGCTCTTTCTTTCTTTCAGTTTAGCTGTAGGGTTTGTATTTGAGTCCACTGTGGTTTGCATTTGAGCAGAGAACAAATACATATCATAAACAGGCTTTAAATCCATTAAAGACAAAAAATCAATAAAAAAAATACTTCTTGTTCACTTCTATTGGCTTGTACTACAGAAAGTGGTTACGGGGTGTGGTTAAGTGATCTACGGAGATGCAACTGTCGTACTTGATGCTTAAGCTTAAGCTTTTTTTCCTAGGATTAACTCCTACTCCTCGCTAAGAGTTGTTCTGAGAACAATTTTTAACTTTTAACTAAAACCATTTTTAATTTTCAGGGAATTTCTAAGACATTTTTACATACCAGCCCAGATCCTTCTCCACAAAGTGCTTATGATGTGTAACTACTAGGGAGGAATCTGATTTTTTAATATCTGTGTAAGTATAACAAAACCAGCATAAACCGATGCAAGTATACCATGGCCTTGTTTATCATTATAAATCCTTCTGTTCCACTAAGTCCTTTAGAATGTTTATTACATGTCATGCTGGTAACACATATTCTTTTATTCTTTGCCAAAATGTAAGAGGTGTTTTTAAGATGTTTAGTCAGATTTGTAATACACAGATATGGTTAAAAAAAAAAAAAAAGGTCAGTGGATTCTATCAGGTAACCCCATGATGTCAACTGTCACGTAAATGCAATACAATTTCACACTATACTTTATGTTCAATGAACATTTTCACAAAAGAACTTTAACCTTTAAGGTTATAGAACAAAGTTTTAGACATATAGTATGTCATATAGTGAGGATGGTAATTAGGAGGATGGGTGTCATGTGGCACAACTGAGACTCAAATTCTAACGCTACTAGTAATACCTCTGCACCTGGGTTTCCAGATCTGCTGTTTTTCTGCTGAATTGTGCTACTTTTGACTTGCCTTGACCTGTTTTTTTTGTCCATGGGTTATGATTTGTACTTTTTTTTTGCATAGATTAGATTAATTATGGCAATGTTTTGCAAATGTATTGCAGATATTAATTGCCTAGTGTGTTGTGTATGATTATGGGTTCTGATTGCGATTAAAATATTAAAATATACGAAAAAACAGTTTGTGTATCAGCAGAAACAGAGTATGATAAATAAAAATAAAATAAACTGTAGACTTGTAGAATTGGGTTGGTCGTTCTCATAGCTATTCTTTATTTACAATAATACATGTAATAATATGAGATCATTTTAAGGCCGTGACGTTTAGGACATAGGCATGGTTTTAATACAGTAAAATGTGCCATACAATGTGACTGTAAATACAAAAATATATTTCACAATTGTAGTTTTGGTTTGGAAGTTTAATACAAAATTTCAGTGAAAGATTGTATGATATTTTCAGCCTTTGAGGAAGTACACTGGTAGCTACATACTGTTAACATCTTTCATTCATTTCTCTGCATGTGTGTGAGGCTCTGCAGAGCAGTTCTTCAGAAAAAAAAATATCTCCAAGAGGGCACAGATCCTTCATTATCACAAGTAACAACAATGGAGCAATAGTATATGTTAAAAGTGAAAATGCTAAAATGGTAGCAGTTCAAAAACATTGCATCTCTCTTTCGAAATATGATAAAGACTTTTAGAATATTAGAGAATAACTTCCTGCAGCCTCTACTGTATCCTCTGAACTGCTTTTGGATCCTCACAGTTGTAAAATTTGTAGTCTCCGTTGCTCACCAACCCACGCATTCTTCCTGACATATCTGTTCTGACTCCGTCAGAGTTATTTACTGCCTGCTTCATATCAAGTCTGGAGTCTGGGAGGGTGCAAACATCTTTTCAAAATCATTTCTGTTGTTTTTGACTTGTTCTGGATTGTTGTGTGGTTGCAGGAGACACCCACATTTAATTTTGAACATCTTGGAATTCTATTTTTCATAAAATTAAGGTCCATTTTCCACCCAATGATGGGAAATGCATGGTTTTGCCCTGGGCTGTATATATGTTTTATATCCTATATAAAAAATAACGCAGGCTGTAATTCTGAATAACAGTTTTGCACTTTACATTTAAAGACATTCAGTCAGAACGGTTATGAAAGAATGAAATGATATTTATATAATCACATCTTATCTTTGGCCCGTATTGATCTAGTTCCATCAGCAAACACACTGTTAATTGCTAATACCTACCATGATGATAATGATACAATGATCATGCTGCTAAGGTTGTCAGAACGTACATACACAGCCTCCGAGTCAAGATTCATGTGGGCTGTGAGCAGACCCGAAGATGCAGGTCGTGGAGAAAGAAATGAAGAGAGACAGAGATGAATATGGCAGGCAGGCAGTCTGTGTGTGTAGCTCACGTCTGACACCATTAGCAGCGTGGCAGACTAGCGACAGCCTGCGGCTCAGTCTGACCCAGCTGTGTAAAAATACCCACTGCTCCCCTTTTAGCGAGTGCACACATATACACAGTCTAAAAATTCTGTTTATCTTTCTATGCCGCCCAGAACAGGATGCGACTGACTGCAGCACTTTTAACAACTCGCCCTGAAACAGATAAAGCTTCAAGTGTGTGGCCCAGTTTTAGACATATTAAATCTCCAGCTCTGATCTGAGATCAGCTTTCACATCTTTCTTTCACAGATCATAGAAAATAGAGGAAGCTGCTACCAGATCAGTGTGAAACCGTAATTTATAAGAGCATGAGTAACGTCACTGTGATGGCTGTGTCTGCGTCGATTTTCTCCAGCTAGCTTGTCACTTCCCACTTACAGTTTTCTTTGACAAGTCGGGGGTGCCAAAAGATCCGCTGCTGTGAGTAAGAATTAGTGTATTAGTGAATGTGTCTAAGTATCTTTCTACACTAATCTTTCAAAGTATTGCTGTTTGTGCGTTAGTGTATTTCCTTTTTAGCAGCTAAAGGATGTTCATATCTTTAATTTTTAGATATTAAACATTATGAAACGATCTGAAGGCTAATTACAGGATAGTTAGAAATTCTTTATTTTATTTGATATGTATGATAAATGTTATTACACAAGCTCATGTTGGTATCACTGGACTTTGCAGTTCACAACAGAATCACAGCAGAATCAACCAAGCACATCCCAGAATAGTCCTAAGAATGGCAGGAAGTGGGTTGCCATAGCACCAAAGGTCAGGCAGGGTCACCAGTGTGTGCAGACTAAGATTTGAGGGATGGAGTGGAACAGATTGTTCAGGAGAGACTCCTACACACACACACACACACACACACACACACACACACACGCATTTCTAGGACAGCACGGGATAGTAGAGGAACACAGTGTCCCTTTCTCACACTTACACCATTTATAGAAGGGCTCTAAATTACCCTGTGTGTGTGTGTGTGTGTGTGTGTGTGTGTCTGTGTGTGTGTGTTGTGTAAGCATTTCACTAAATTCTATCCCTACAATGCTGTTTGTTTGTTAGCGCACTGTCTTTTGGTGTAACTGATCCATGTGACTCATTTTGCTACTATGGCTCCTTTTACAAATGAAGTAGAATAAAAAATAATTTAAATGCTAGGCTTTATGAATATACATGAATATTTCAACATATTCTCCTGTCATCTCAAATAGCTAGCTGGGTAGTTAACTGCTGGTAAACTAGCTTGTATTTTCTTTTTACAGGTAGACATGAGTGGGATTTCAGTCTGAGTTTGTATTGCTATATTCTCAGAGATACATACATAACACTGTTCAAATCATTCCCCCCAACAGTATTAAAAAGTCTCGGTTTTATAGGTGATTTTTGGTAGGTATTAACAAATTTGACCAAATCAGCAATCTGAATCAGTCATGTCTGAGGATTTGACCATATAAAAATTATGGTTTTGAGTTTAATGTGTGGCAGGGCTCATAATCCTGCTGAAAGAGGCCACTGCCATTAGGGAATACGCCTGTCATGAAGGGGTGTACATGTTCTGCAGCAATGTTTAGGTAGGTTGTACGTGTCAGAGTAACATCCCCATGAATGCCAGGACCCAAGGTTTCCCAGCAGAACATTGCCCGGAGCATCACACTGCCTCTGCCGGCTTGCCTTCTTCCCATAGTGCATCCTGGTGCCATCTCTTCCCCAGGTAAGTGACGCACACGAACCCGGCCGACCATGAAAAATGTGAATCGTCCAAGAAAATGTGATTCATCAGTCCAAGAAAACGTGATTCATCAGACCAGGCCACCTTCTTCCATTGCTTCATGGTCCAGTTCTGATGCTCATGTGCCCATTGTAGGCGCTTTCGATGGTGGACAGGGGTCAGCATCTGACCGATCTGCAGCTACACAGCCCCATACGCAGCAAGGTGCGATGTCCTGTGCGTTCTGACACCTTTCTATCATAGGCAACATTAACTTTTATTTTAGTAGGGCTTTTCTTGGGATCATTTATACATTCCAAAAAGGGTTAGAAATACAATAATTAATGAATGGTTAATTTAATGACAATGAAGTTGTTTCAGCTTAACGTCTCTCCATCAAATCTGTACGTGCGATTACCAAGGACACTGTACTGAGAACAGAATGTAAAAAATGCTGTCACTCAAAATTCCAAACCTATATAATATGATACAAGTCTAAGGGCAGTTGTTGAACTCAATAAACGTGGAGGCAGAACACATTTTATACACTCCTACATGAAAGGTATTCATAAATGAAATCTGTATGTTAAAGATGACTTTCAGAGGGAAGAATTTGTGGAATTAGAAGAGCACTGGGATGTCACAAAAACTTTAGGATTGGAATTCTTTTGACTGTATTGCAGCACTGTTGGAAAGTTTGATAAAATATGTTTAGATTATCTTTGGTAAGATGTCTGCTCATCCTAAGGCCTTTCTTAATAGTTTTTCTATTTTAAATAGATAGATTGTTAGATAGATAGATAGATAGATAGATAGATAGAAACTGTATTGACCCTGTGGGAAATTGCAGATAAATTGCAGCTGCCTAACAAATATAATCATCCGTGCCAGAGGCCATTGCAGGTTTCAGTCCGTGGCTTACACTGGCCCTTGAATTTCATAAACCAACGAACTAACCACTAGATTACCGTAAAGCCATCAAAAAATTTCTATCATATATTTAGGCATACAACTTTTATTTGCTATTTTTATCAACTGTCCTTAGACTTCTATTATACATGAGCATGAAATCAACAGGATTTCGGTACTTTTCTCAGTACAGGGACACATCAACATGTTTGCAGTAATCTAATATTATACACATAGAGATTAGCCTGAGAAAAACCTGGACTCTTGAGTGGAGTTAATGGCTAGCCCCCAAACGTTGCTAAAATAAATCACAAACAATGATTATTTTCTGTACAAGATGTTCAAGGCTACAGCTAAAGTAAATGTGTTAATAAACAATAAAAAGATGGTTATTTTGACTGGATTTGGTGTCTGCGTCTAATGTCTCGCTAAGTCTGTTTTGGTGAACATTCAGTAGTAAAATCCACAGGCTAGGCTGAAATATATATATGAAATATAACCGCTATTTTTCTATAATAATTATTTGTTATATGAGTTATTTTGTCACAATTATATTTAGTAGTCTACAGGAATCTTTGGGAGCTTCGTTTTTAATTTCGGTCCTAACTAGCTAGCTAGTTATGGTACACTGTAGAGGTTTGATCACATCCTTTTGTAACATAGGACGTTTTTTCTTTGTGCGTCATTTTTGCATTAACGTTTTGTGACAGCTCATTCAGCCATTTGGTCATGCAAGAGCTGTCCAACTGGTATAGCTACGTACCAAAATATTTTCTTTAAAAAGTCAACCTTACATCTGTGCAAGATGAAAGAAAAGGTGTCTACTTCTAAATTCGACAGGACCTTAGTTCTTAAATTTTATTTCATTTTAATTCAGTGAATACAGTGTAGGCCAGCCGTGTAGCTGTGTGGTTACACCTATCGGATTAATTAGGTTAACTAACCTAGATAAGTTTTGTACACGACTCTACTTTCATGTGTTATCTAACAACGTACTCTGGATACTTTGCGAGATGGGTTGTTGTATGGCAGAATTTGGCACTTTATATTGCCTTCTGTTACTACAATGCACTATCACTGGACAAACTGGTAATACTATAAAGTTGATTTTTGTCCTATTAGCCTTACCTCCCCATGCTCAAATGTAAAAACTACGCCCATTTTAGTTTAGTACGAGTTTTTTCGCACTTGCCTGCAATTTGAATTGAACTACAGTGAATAAATAATGTTAAAGATTCAAGGAATCAGTAGTTTTCAAAAGATTCCATCTTCCTCTGGTCTTTTAAATGTAAATGCTTTACTGCAGTTCTTTAGTCTTCAGCATGTCCAGATGTAAAGTGTCACAGGAGAGTCTGTAGAGCTTGACACAAGACACGTCTTGCTTCTTTCTCAGTTCACACGCTCAAGATATCCTGTTGCACATTTGACTTTTAATCAAGCTAGGCCAAGCAGGATTGGGCAAGTGCAAAAGCGTGTGTGAGCGCATGTGTGTGTTGAGGAGATTCATTAAACAGTCCCAATGTTTGTTTTACTTTCATGGCTATAAGTCAAGCAAAGGATCTGATGATCGTTTAAACTGAGTCTCCGAGCCACACACACATAAACACACTCCCACAGACACAAACTCCCACACTCGCTAAGCATGCGTCTCTTATAGGGCTTCTTGGCTAAACAGATGAGACAAGCATTCTTCACCATTATTTATGTAAGGAAAGCTCTGGAGAAGCACACTCTTTAACCATTACAGCTAAATGTCCTCCCCATCTCACACACACATATACAAACACCATGATTAGTGGGTCAGTGTGTTTGTAGAAGGAGAATAAGAGAAAGATTTGATGTCGTAACCAATTATTCGGCCAAAACTAAGCTATTTAAAGAAATATTAACCCTATTAGGTGGTGATCTTTCCTAACACCTCTACATGTACACAGTGGGGTCAAAAAAATATCCGAGACTACATTGAAAATCTGGGATTTTTTCTATTTAAAACTGGAAATAAACAGAAAAATTTTAGACTTTTAAAAAATGTAACGGAAATGTTTAATATTTTGAATAGTCAGTATTTAAGATTTTTCACTCTTCCTAGTCACTACTTAAATTTAAGCACATTTGTGATATTGACCATGTTAACTTCTTCGTACAAAAGGTCAAATCTCTTATCTTTTTGGACAGATTGTAAGATCTACTAGCCAATCTCAGAACAGCAGGCAGGATTTGTTGGATAGGTAGCAAAGGAATAAAACAGAACATGGTGTGCTGTTGGGGGGAAATAATCAATGATGGGTGGTGTGAAGCATCCCGGCATGACGCAGAGTTACTGTTATCACCACAAGGTTGATTATTTTCCAGTAACGGCACATCCTGAAGGGTTGTATTTATCATATTAGCAATTTGTCAATGCTAACATTGAATTAGTTCCTGTTTTCACTTACGTTATAGTAGCTATAAGGCTTCGTTCTCTCATCGGTCTCTCTTTTTCTCTTTAAGTTAATAAGATTTGAATATTTTACATAAATTGTATGAAGGGATGCATGAATTGACATGACATTAGGGTTAGTGCAGTATTTATCTTGCCTGATCCGTCTTTAAATTATGGTAGCTTAGCTAACTAACTTGCTTGTTCTCAGTAAAAAATATACGGAAGTTCAAAAACCATCAGCGAAGCGCACCTCAGATCCTGTACCACTGACATAAAAAGGCTGCAAACTAGGCTTGCCAGTCATCAGTTTCTTTTTCCTTGCTCATGTCTCATAATCTTTCACTTTTTAACACTGATTAACTTTTTTTTTTAAAAAACGTGAAAGTACATAGTGAATGAAATACATATAAAACTTAACATTTTGGTCTGATCAATATAATAACATTATTAGATAGCTACTGTATGTGGTAGATTGGACATTTTCCAAGTAAACAAGTGATTAGAACGATGATTTGGATGAACTTTTAAGAGTTGAACTTTTAAGGGAATCTGTATTATGGGTGGCGTGTTTAATCGTGGCCTCAGAACAGGACAGGATTGATTTTACAAAAATTCGTAAGGAATTTTAACAAGCAACAGCACACACAAATGAAGTCGTGAGAAACATTCGAGAAGCACCAAACCTGCCCTAAATCCTGACTCTAATTATTCATAACTTTTCATATGTGTTCCCTTCAAACAGCTTTGCATTTATATGAAAGAACTGAACCCTGAACTAGCCAAAAGCTCTTGTTATGTTAGCTTAACATTACTTAATATTAATGGTAATCATTTTGAGAAGAGGAATCCAAAGTTAAATACTACTCGGCGGTCCATGCTTCTAAGTGTTAATGAGTGCATGTGAGCGTGTGTGCGTGTGCGTGTGTGTGGGTGTGTGTATGTGTGTGTGTGTGTGTGTGTGTGTGTGTTAGCCGTAGGACACGACACACCATTCCGTTCTTTGACAGAATCAGGGCAAAAGACAGAACAGTACAGTGTCTTAGATATCCAACACCTAGAAAAGAAGCTGAGACGTTCTGTGTGTATTGTAGCACATACTGTGTGTTAGATCTGATCTTGTTACTGTCATAACTCAGCTTGTCTTAACCTGAGTTTATGGAACATTCCTGTACTTCTCTTTGCCATTTGTTGTTTCTTTTTTAGTGTAAAGCGAGCTACAGAATGTATACGCCTGTAACGTGTGTATGTGTGTGCGTATATGTGTATGCGTGCACATATGTGCTGGTGGCGTTAGATGGAGAAGGCATGTGCGTTTCCTCCCCGAGAGGCCTCTCTGGGCTGGGCTCATGTGTGTAAATATGTGTGTGTGTCAATGAACTCGTTGCCCTTGTGCAGTTTCTGAGAGCTGAGGGTCACAGGGTGCAGAATTCCTCTGGCTGTTTACAGTTCGGGGCCTACGCCATTAGAAAACACTCGCACACACGTACACACTCAAGCATGTTCAGAAACACACACACATATCATGTCATGTGTTCACATGCATACCCATATGGGCCGCCAAATGTAAGAAGTTGAATACTCTTTTCCCTCTGACTTTCCTTTGAACATTTGACGCCATTCTGATACATTTAGATAGGAATGTACGTTAAATAATAGTTTTAAGTTTCAGTGTAAATATTAAAAGTAAATGTTATAATGTAAATTTTAAATATGAATGTTACATATATATATATATATACACACACACACACACACACTCATATATATATATATATATATATATATATATATATATATATATATATATATATATATATATATATATATATATATATCTTAAATGTAAATGTAGAACTTACATTTTTCATTCATATGCTAATTGTTCCCTCCCTCTCAGAGTGTGCATCATGGGAAAACACAGCGCTGGTAGGGCTGCCAGGTTTACACCATACTGTGCCTATTAGGGAACAAAGGCTGTAAAAAGCTGATGGCATTTTTGGTCTGATTTAAAAACAGTCCGTGGCCACCATGGTCTTGTTGTAAAGCAAATAATCGGAATTAAATCAAAACAGTTACTTCAAACATATGCTATGGCAAAGGGTAGGGACAGTGTAGACCTATCTACAATGTACAGAAGCATTTCTGTTTTCTACGGAAGTCCAGAAAGTCCCAAACTAGTGTCTTAAATCAATCTTTGCAATATATATCTGAAAACAGAAATGATTATCTGTTCAGTCTGTTCAGGATCACTAAAGTATCATTGCAGATGGACACTAATTTGGAGATTGTATAGCACTGACAAACATAGATAGCTAGATAGGTAGATGTACTTTATTGATCCACAAGAGGATATTTGTGAAAATGAAACTCCACTCGTTCACTCGAGCACAGGCTCAAACCTGTGATTTTGGCATTGAAAAGTGAAAGCAAAAGCTTTACCACTGCACCAGCTATTATCAGTACTCCCTGGTAAAAATAAAAACGGAAACACTCATTCATGCACTACAGCATATATGCCTAATCGTGTGTTTTGACATCATGAGAAAAAGAAGTTGTGACCTTGAGAAAACAACTTTTGTTATCTTAAGATCATAAGAAAAAAATAACTCATGGCCTTTCTGGACTTCTGCAGAAAATAGAAATGGTTGTGTATACTGTAGATAGGTCTACACTGTCTGCATTTAAGTTTTCCCTTTGCCGTAGCATACGTTTGTAGGAATAGGTTTGATTTAAATCCACATACTTGCTTTACAACAAGATCTTGGTGGCCATGGACTGTTTTTAAATCAGCCCAAAAATGCCATCAGTGGACTTGCTTTTCACACCTTCTACTTTGTTCCAGAACTAGCACAGTATGCTGTACATCTGGCAACCCTACTGGCGCTGTGTTTTCCCATGACACACACTCCGAGAGGGTGGGGCCAATTAGCATAAGAAAGATTTAAGTTCTCTATTTACATTTAAGATTTAATTTATATGTAATATTTACATTTATATTTACATGTAATGCATTTATGTTTTAAAAAACCAGAGAGAAAAGAGTATTCAGCGTTTTACATTTCTGCCCCATATACCCATTCATGTGCATTTTTCCTCGCACAGAGGTTTTTTTTATTCAGGAAACACATTTTGGCACGTTTCATTCTCTTTTGGTTCAAGAGTGCTATTTTTATCAAACTTGTTCTCAGGGCCAGATTAATTTCCGTGTGCCTGTTTTTACACGTAATTAGGCTGCATTCTGTGTGAAAAACTTCTGTGTGTTACAGTGCTGCTAGAAAGTTTGCGAACCCGTTACAGTTTTCTGGATTTCTGCATACATTTGACCAGAAATGTAATCAGATTTTCATCCAAAACTAGATAAAGAGTACCTAATTAAACAAATTATGCAAAAACATTATAGTTTTTCCATTTAGTTATTGAGCAAAATTGTCCAACGTTAAATATCTTTGTCGGAAAAAAAAAAAACATGTGAACCTTTGCTTTGAGTAACTGGTATGACCCACTTGAGCAGCAATAACTTCAACCAAGCATTTCCGGTAACTGGTGAACAATCCTGCACAATGGGTTGGAGGAATTTTGGCCCATTCTTCCTTACAAACCTGCTTCAGCTCATTGATGTTAGTGGGTGTCCTTGCATGAGCTACTCTTCTTAGGTCCTTCTACAACATTTTTATTGGATTAAGGTCTGGACATTGACTTCAAAATTTCTTCTGCTTTAACCAGTTTGTTTGTAGACTAACTTGTGTGGTTAGAGTTGTTAGAGTCTCACTGCATGACCCACTTATGGTTAAGCTTCACTTCATGGACAGATACCCTCCCATTCTCCTGTAGAATTTGCTGGCACAGTCCAGAATCCATATGTCCATCAATAATGGTGAGCCGTCCTGCACCCAAGGCAGCAAAGCAGCCCCAAACCATGATACTGCCACCACCATGTTTCACAATTGGGATAAGGTTCTTATACTAGAATGCAGTGTTTTCCTTTCTCCAAACTTAATGCTTCTCATTTAAACCAAAAAGTTCTATTTTGGTCTCATTCATCCAGTAGCCTTCTCCAGTAGGCTTATCCACGTGGTTTTGAGCAAACTACAGACAGGCAGGAGTGTTCTTTTTGGAGAGTAGTGGCTTCCTCCTTGCTATCCTGCCATGCACACCATTCTCTTCAGTGTTTGCCTGATGATGGACGCATAAACATTCATATTACGCGATGCAAGAGTGGCCTGTAGGTCCTTTGACGTTACACTGGGGTTCTTTGCGACTTCTGCTAAACTGCTAAACTCACACCTGATTTTATTAGCTAGTTCATTGAACAGTTTTTCCCATGATCATTATTTTTACAGAGAGAAAAAAAAATGCTAATGCAACACAGCAAAAAAGCACACGCAGATAAAGTTTCATCTTTAACCACTGATCAGGTTGTGCTGGAAATGATGTGGTGTAGTGTACGATTGTGTGAAACTGGTACATATGCTTGGTGTAGAGCAGCGTCTTTTTTAACCACTATATCTAATTTTCATTAGAATTCAAATGTGAAGTGGCATATTTTCATTTGAATTTATTTTGGGTTTAATCAGTGTAAACACATTTTAGTCATTTTAACATGTTCAAGCTTAACACAGTTCTATAGATAGATAGATAGATGGATGGATGGATGGATGGATAGATAGATAGATAGATGAACTGTACATGCTTTGACAAAACAATCAGATCATCAAAGACTATTGCCTTACCACCCTGCAGGCTTGTCACATTCACATAGCACTGTGTGTCTGTGTGTGTGTGTGTGTGTGTGTGTGTGCGCCTGCCCAAAAGAAGAGAACTTACCCAGGATGAGTTACAGTGTAACTGCATGCGTGTTTTCTCAGGGAAGTGTGTTTGTCTTGCGGGCCTGTGCTGAGGCCCTTTGTTTAACTAAGCGAAGAGGTTCTCCTCCAACACACACAAGCCCATATAACCCCCCCACACACCCAATAAACACACACACACACACACGTATAACTTCTACTTAAATATTGCTATACCTACATTCCTAAAACTTAAAATATAAAATATTATACTTAAAAATATATTTGTGAGGAAAATGCCATTTTGACAAGACAATCAGCATATAATTATGTATTTCTATCATTATCGAGACATATACGGCCCCCCACACACACTCACATGCAACATGTCAGGAGTATCGTATGCACTGATCCCTCCAAACTCGGGGGTGTGGACGGATGAAGGTGTGTGTTCTGATCCCCAATCACAGCTGGAACTTTCCCCTCCAGCGCAATGCTGCTCCCTTCTGGTGTGTGTTGTGTGTGTGTGCGTGTGTGTGTCTGTGAGGAGAGGTGGAGGAAAAGAGATAGAATAAAAGATTTGGCAAATTTTACCAAAAAATAGATTTTTTTTATTTGGTGTGTATGTATATATCTATAAAAATGACCTGTTTTTAAACCTTATGGCAAGGAATTTATTTGTGTCATATTTATTTACGCAAATATAACAATTTCCTCATCATAGTGTATAATTAGACCTATACATCATATATTGTAACAATAGATTTTTATATTAAGATAGATCATCAATATATCTATGCTATAATGTCATTTTAAGAAAGCAGGAGAATCATGCTCAGTCAATACATATATAAACAAATCCAAAGAATAAGAAAACACAATGAAACAAAGTATAACACAATGCTGTTGAATTCTCTAATGTGACTGATAAGAAGGTGTTGATTCATTTTCTAATAGCAGCAGCTCTGTCAGGAATTTCAGCTGCAAGGTTTATATTAGTGTGCTCTTTCTTATACATTATCGTTTCTACGGTAACAGCTTACACAGGGATTTGTATGGTGGACATTCCACATGAAGGAATTAAAAAAAGTTGTTTCAATTTCTATGAGGAGACATTTATTTAGCATTTTTGTAAGGAGTCTCCAGTATCAGAGCTTTACAACAGTCAGAAGTAAAGCCGGAAGTTTTCAAACGCAGAAAGTCTTTAGGGAGGAGGGCTTTGTGTTTTTTGAATAAGACAAACAGCTGAAATTTTTTTTCTCTCATTAACTTCAAGAGAAAAAAAGAGGCTAGTGAGGGCGGGACTGATTATTGTAAATAATAACAGGAACTAACTTGTTTTGCGGGAGGCCCAGAACATTAAACATAACTGTATATGGATAAAAAGTATGATGTGCTGTTCTTTAATAAGAAAAAAAAAGTTAGTGTTGGCAAAATGAAGTGGTATAAGAGGAATAAAACATTTTGGGGTGTACTGTTATTGAAAAATATGTTATGTGTCACACCAACCCACTGCTTATAATTTTCCTATTCTATTATATTTATACTTCTTATAAGTTTAAAACACAAGTCGAACTTGACACCAATGGTGTTGACAGGGGTGTCTAGTCTTTCTTGTTACAAATTTAAAAAATATGCCAGAAATACCCTTAAAATATATTTCAAACAGGAAGAAGGCTACGGAAGAAAAACTCTTTCAGACATATGACCTTGCTGTGACCTTAATCCTGTTTGGAGCAATTTCAAAAACTAATCAGTTCATGTGCTGGTTACAGTGATAATTCATTATCATATCATATATCATTATCATATAATTATCATTATCATATAAATCCTATAGATATTCAAACTCTCATTCTTCAGCTGCCACGCTAACAAGAATCTCGGATGGATCTTGCATGAACAACCCGAAAACATAATTCCTCTACCGCTTAGTGGCAAAGGCCTAATAAAGAACTACAGTTAAACATTCAATATCTGGTTTTAAAATAGTGTAGATAGATAGATAGATAGAATAAAGGGATGAATAAAATAAAATTAAAATTGAAACAAATAACAAATATGTATTTACACACGCATACATTTAATATAAAAAACATATATTTATACAATGTGAAATTTAGATTGATAGAATCATAAAGAAACATAATATAAAATCATAAAGAATTAAATATAGAAATGGCACGATGCCACTTTGTCTTTTCCGATACTGAAACCTCGAGTACCAGCTGATATGGATAACCATCTGACATTTTTTTCCTTTAAAAACTACTAAGCTGTAAAATGATTCTGTGTTGTACCTGAATTGCTTAAAAATACAGGAACAAATTCAAAGCTAAAAACCGCAGCTTTCACACAAAACTGCAGCTTTCACACAAAATTCACTTACATTGTAAATCGACTGTAATAAATATAATGATGTATAAAGCAGAAATGTAATAAAAATCGATCCTAACAATAAAATGTAATCAAGTCTGTGTATATGTAAAGATTTGCAGTCTTTTGTTACAGGATCGGATTAAATTCATTCTTTTTTTTCTCCAAAATCCGATCCACCATTTTTTTGCTGGTATTGGTATAATTCTTTAATTAAATATATTAAAAAAAGAAATATCTGCTTTAAAATGAGATAGATAGATAGATAGATATATAGATAGATAGGAGATCATAATTAAAATTGAACAGGACATTTTTGTGGAATTGGTATTTATGCTAGTATGCCGTAACGTTAACTGTATTATAATTTGCTCATCACGGTTTACAGCCATATCAATAATTTGCCTCACCCCTAAACCTGATGCTGAAGAATGCTCTGTTTTGCTGAACCCTGAAGCGTTTGGTCAGAATTGCTCTCTTTGCAGCAAACGCTTAATAAATATGCCACAGTAAAGAATGAAAACACATCCAACAGTCAGTCAGTCACGTACACACACACTCACACACACACACCCATACACACACACACAAATTGATCACTGTGATCCATCTCTATCAGATAATTTAACGAGCGAGCCACACAGAGCTCCGTGTTGTGTACACACACACACAGCTTGCCAGTCTGCGTAAACGTGTCATTTTCAGACGGCCTTTAATTACCTATCGGCTGTTTGTGGCTGTCTGAATGAATGGACAGCGTGTTAATTAGCTCGCCGAAGCCAGCCCGTTAACGAGACGGCAGCTGAATGGCAGGCTAGCACATGTAATCACGCTGTCTCGCAAATTCATGGAGTAGTAGACACACACACACACACACACACACGCACACGTTTACTCATGTACACTGGCAGAAACAGAGCTGTCTGGTGCCATGGCAACCATTGCAGATATGCCTACCCTCCCTCCATCAGAGAGAAAGATTGAGACAGAGAAATAATAAAACTGACGATAAAGAGTGAGAGACCCTCACACATCTTCAGTCACATAAATAAGAAAATAATAAAAAAGCGTAGGAGAATGACGGTTATAGACGACAGGAACGAGAGCGCAAGAGATGCTGCGAACCACAGATTAACGTGCTGCTGTCTGCTCTCTAATATCAGACGTCACTGCAGTGTCTGTCTCCTCTGCTGTCTCCTCTGCCACAACATGTCCACATACACACTCGCTGGCTTTTTCAGCTGTTTCTATTTTCTCTCTGCATTATAATGGATTGTAATTTAGAAATGATTTAACATGTAGTATATACACTGAGTTGGAGCTTAATTATGTACACCTATGACCATTTTATCAGATACACCTATAGGACCACGACGGCCGTGGTGTTGTTGATTTTAAACACCACTGTCGGGTCGAAACCCTCAGCCATACCTGTTTTCATGGAAAAGTAGCTAATGTATGCTCAAGAAGTCTCTAGAAGTTGCCAGATAACGTCATAGATTAATTTGCATTTTAAGTGAATTGTCATGGGCATTTGCATATCAACATGTGTTACATGAAGAAGGATGGTTCTCTGAAGACACATCAGAATAGAAAAGAATAGATTATTATATAGAAATAGAATGTATTTCTTATAGAAAGTAATCATCTTTGGTCTTGGTGTCACTAAATGTTTACGCATTTACATATTCTATCAAGAATGCAAACAAAAAGAAACAATGGTGATCAGTGAATGGTTGTTGGGAACAGTGGTGATTAGTGATTGGTCATTGGGAATAATGGTGGTCAGTAATGGGTCATTGGGAATAATGGTGATTAGTGATTCGTCATTAGGAATAACGGTGATTAGTGATTGGTTGTTGAGAGCAACGGTGATTAGTGATTGGTTGTTGGGAACAACAGTGATAAGTGACTGTTTTTTTTATGACCAATAGTAATCAGTGATTGGTTTTTAGGAACAATGGTGATTAGTGATTGAATAAGGGAACAATGATGTTCAGTGATTGTTTTTTAAGAACAATGATGATTAATGATTGATCATTGGGAACAATGGTGATTAGGGATTGGTCCTTGGGAAGAATGATGATTGGTGATTGGTCATTGGGAACAATGATGATCAGTGATTGGTCACTGGGAGCAATGATGATCAATGATTGGTTGTTGGGAACAATGATGATTAGTGATTGGTCATTGGGAACAGTGATGATTAGTGATTGGTCAGTGGGAACAATGGTTATAGTGGGGTCTAACCCTCAACAGTGGTGCTATGGTCAGAATCTAACACTGATAAAGAGTAGAGGATGATTAACACAAATTGTGTGTGGAATAAATGAGTTCTACCTGTAAACCTACATGGTGGATCACTAATGGTGGTTTTCATGGATGGAAAGCTGACAAATTGGCTACAGTCAGTAATTGTATACGTATAAGGTTCAACTATATGGTAGATTTACCTGATGAAAGGGTTAATGAGTGTAATATATTGTATGCTTAGCATTTCTAAAAAGGTCGTATTTTCTTTGTCAAATTGTGAAACCTTATTATATTAATGAGGAACTAGATTTATTATTAAGAAGTCAATGGCACATGCAAATATTTGTGAAAGTAACTAAAAAGTGCTGAAACTATAGTTTTATAAAAAAAAATTAAATTAGTTGGGTTTGCTAATCGACCCAAAGATGTCAAATCAGACACTAAATCAGTTAATTAGTCTACTAATTCATTATTTCACATGAGCAGTTTGTATTATTTTAGATGCTCTTGTTGCCTGTGAGGTGAAGTACTTTTGCAATGAACATATTAATAAGCTTTTCCCTTCCCCTCATGATCCCACCCCCTCTGTTAAGTGGGCTACAACTGGGCCAGATGTACAAGCTGTTTGCACCTGTTTTTTGCACAGTAATTACATCGAATTCTGCATGAAACACTGTATGCCGTGTATGAAACTGGTGTACAAGCCTAAACATGCAATTTAAGCACCATGCATGCACTAATACACAAAATATGTGTTTCTCTCTTATATATATTCATATGAAGGAGGATTATGGGAAAAGTCAGTTAAAAAAAAATCACGGAAAAATGGGATGTTGCTGATTACATATTTTGGTTGATGTACTGGGCAATTAGCACAAGCCAGTTTTGTTTGTAATTTTGTCCGCCCCCTAAAACCAGGTGTAAATTAGCACCATGTGTGTTGCTCTGAGCTTTATAGGCGGTGATGCCCGGTTGCATGGTCTTCCAGTTGGATTGTGCTACTTTCGAACTGCCATTCTCATATATATTTTGAACTCGAGACAAATGTTTAATAGTACGAGGCCTTTTTCCAAATGCAGTTGACCAAGATAAAATGGAGTACGGTTTCATTTAACACTACTAGCTTATTTTGTACACAGCAGCCTTTTCATTTAAACCAGTTTAAACCAGAAAACAAATATCATGTTATATGCCATATTAAAGCCCTCAACATCCTTTCATTGTTCTGGCATGAGATTCTTTATTTAATACTTCATGATTTAGAACTTCATTTATTAACACATTATCTTCGTTACTGAGCTTGCGTTTCCTGGTTTAGCCCGAGCTTTTTGATAGCTCTGTGGTTGACTATTCCCCCCACTTAACATCTGATTTTTAACCGCAGTTTGCACATCACACAGAGTGCACTTAGCAGGCTACAGCCTTAATAAAACTAATTCAAATTCATTTCAAATTCATTGTGAGACATTTTGCAGCCGCACCACATTGAATCCTAATGTACATCGGATCCTCAAAGCCTCATGAAATGAAAAGGAGCAAAACTGAGCAGCTCTGTTCTGGCTGGGGGCGGGGCTAATTTATGGGCTGGAAAAAAGTAAACAAGCCTAAAGCATTACATTGCAGTATTAAAAAGAAAAATTTCTAAGGTATCTCTGAAATATTGTCATTACTGCCAGTGTCGAAACACTTGTGTTAAAATTACTAATGGCACCTTTAATTTACTTCACTTGAATTTTCCATTTAATACAATTTCATTTTACTTTTATTTAAACATAGAAAATTGTGAGAAAGTTGAAGGAAATCAAACAAAATTTCATGTTATATTTTATATTTTTATAATTTATGATTTTGCATTTTATATTCAAATTAAAATAAAACAATGCATTTTAGCACAACACATTTCTGCCTGTCAGTTAAAATTTCATTTGATAGTTTTGAGGCTCAAATATAACTAAACTCTTATTTGTGTGTGTGTGTGTGTGTGTGTGTGTGTGTGTGTCCTACAGATACCAACGCATGGATTCATAAAGCACGGACCACAGACGTCTTTATGGTGAGTACAAGTTTATAGAGGAATGCAGTACCTCTGCAAATCTGTAGGTGGCAGACTGGCACATCAGCATCGTTTTGTGTGTGTGTGTGTGTGTGTGTGTGTGTGTGTGTGCGTGTCTGTATGTGTGTGTGTTCAAACATGACCCAGCAAAAAGTGTGTTAGGAGGACAGGAAGGGGTGAAAATAAGGAGTGGTTACCACCAACTCATTGCAGTTCAAACCTATGACTCAGCCGGATATAGCTGGGCAAATCTTGTATATGTATGTGGGTGTGTGTGTGTGTGTGTGTGTGTGTGTGTGTGTGTGTGTGTGCAAGCCTGAGAATTTGCTTTGTCATCTTATTGTGTGCAGGGATTTTTTTTCAAAGACCACACCCCACTCTGGATTTTAGGAGCTCTGGGGCACTTTGTTGCAGAGTATGAATAATGAAGCATTGTAACACATTAACACAGTCTCACGCCTGAAAATTCACACAAAGCGACTTTCACGAAAATTTACAAATGCTTATACGAAGCAAATGCAAGTTTTGGGGTTAAAGGGGGTTAAAATATACAGCTTTTCTTACAATTTTGTATCAAATTCAACAGAATAGCTCTCATGCCATTTTGACAAATTCAGCTCTAGATCGGGTTATAGGTTTTTCTTTCACCTATGCTCTGACGAGTGCTTTGTGTTTGTGTAAAGCTGCTGCTAAGCTGTATCCTGTCTTTATTACCAGCAATCAACTTCACCAACAGGCAGGGGAAACGGTAAAAACCATGTGCCAGAGAAATCCATTTGCAGCTCTCTTTTCTATATTCAAGTAATACTCAGCTAAAAATCAAAATAACACTATTTGCCCATCTAGCTAACACGCAATGGAGGGCTCTCTGGCCAAATCTTCATATACTCGCTCCAAATGATATCATTAAGCTACATTTTGTAACGATAGCAAATTTAAGATGAAAGCGGAACTATATTATCATCCATATAAAGACCTTTGCACACCATAATGGATGTGTCTTATTAAGTAGTAATGTGATAAAAGGTGCAAGGTTGTCCATCAATCAAAAATAAAGTAATAATAAAAATGTGAGAATAATGATTTTATGTCAGATCTCTGAAAATGTTTAGTGCTAGTTTCAACAATGACTTTGCAGCTATTTTAACATTCAGAAGATGTTAGAGTCTTGGAAGTGGAAGTGTTAGGTTTTATTATTGTTTGCACAGAAAGACAGACAGACCAATCAACAACTGACCAACTACTATATGGGGATGAATAATAGTATGTAATTCTATTAAAAATGGTGTCTCTGTAACCCAATTTCATAAAAAAAAAAAAATCAAAGAAATTTTTAACTATAATGCCATATTAGGGAATGAGATGTCAGTCATACACTCCTTTTCTGATTGAGAGGCTATTTCTTGGCCTCGCTGCTAGACGAAAACAATCCAGACTCTCTAGAGCTACCTAGATCATGCCTGCAAATGGGCAGCATGACCAAAAACAAATGCGTTTATTCATTAGAAACTTTGATTTGCTTTATAACCAGGTGGTAGTAGAGAGAGAGAGAGAGAGAGAGAGAGAGAGGGAGAGAGAAGGAGCTCAACTAGAAACCATGACTCAGCAATCTTGCTCAGCAGTCTCTCAGTTTCACATCTCACTGTGATCCAGCTGCCTGCGATCAAATGCCCGATCGAATATGCCTTAATCTTTAAGGCACCAGGATAAGCTCCCGGTCATCCTGGGACTCGCCCGGGAAGACATGCCCACTGTGTCTTCTTCACGCCCCTGGGAAGAGACGGAGACAGGGTACGTCCACATCACACCTCTGTGCTCATGCTGAGTCTGACTGAGAGCCAATGGGCTGGAGTTAAAGTGGTTCGAGGTGCATTTTCAACCAATCAGAGAGCACTGCAGCAAGGCGAGGGCAATGAGAGGCAGATAGCAAGAGAGAGAGAGAGAGAGAGAGAGAGAGAGAGAGAGATGAAGGAAATTAGAAGTAGTGGGAAGGATTTCATACAGGATATAGAAAGAAACAGGGGAAATAGTTAGAGAAGAATAAGAGGAATAGATACATGGAAAAATGGGATGTAGAATGAAAGGCTTTACATAGGATAAAGAGAGGAGGAAATGGGGAGAAAGGAAGAGGAAGAAGCGAACAGAAAGGTGGAGGGACATGAAGGAAATGAGAAGTAGGAAACGAAGGAAAGGAAGCAGGTGAATTGGCATTTAAAATTGAGAAACAAGAAAAAAAAGACAAAGAAAAACATACAGAAAGAGAGAGAAGAAAGATGAAAATAGAGGGAGAAGGAATGGATGAATGCACGCAGGCAGAGTACAGATGTGGAGACAGAAGAAGAAGAAAAGAAGAAGAAGAGCTATGACAGAGGTAGAAGAAAAGGCTTCACTGAAAGCATTGAAACAAGGTACAGGAGAAAGTAGGGAGAGGAAGAAAAAAGACAACAGATAAAGGGGGAAATGTGGAGGACATGAGAGGAAGAAGGGAGGAGAGAAGGAGGAGAAACTTGGAAATTGTGTTAGAAGAAAAAGAAGAAAAACGTAAGGCAAGGAAAGAGCAAGAGGGGGAGAGAAATATGGAGGAATTAAGATGTAGAAGGAAAGAAAGAATGAGATGTAGAATGGAGGGGGATGAACAGATGTGGAAGTTCCTCCAAGGAAATTGAAAGAGAAACAAGGGAGAAATTAAAGAATGGGAGAGAGAGAGAGAGAGAGAGAGAGAGACTGTGGAAATTAAAGGTTGATGTGACTCTCAGTCAGATGTACATGGGGAGTAAAACAAGACAGAAAATAGGAAATATGAAGAGATCAAAGAGAAAAAGAGAGTGAGAGACACTGAGGAAATTAAAGGTAGAAGGAAAAGCTTCTTGCTTGTAAAATAGAGGAGGAAATGGTGGGAGAGGAAGAGGAAAAGGAAAAGGAAGTGAGAGTGAATTGAGGTTATTTGGATGAACTATCGATCACTGTTACTATTATTGATCTCTCTCGAAAACTTTGTCCAATTATTGTCTAAATATTTGTCCAATTCAGACACACTTTCCGTCTGAGATACACACACACCCACACACACACACACACACACACACACACACACACACACTGACACAAAATATATTACATTTCACACAAGGCACGTTCTCATATTGCAGGGATTTTTGCTGAGGCAGGAAACTACTTCATCAACCTCGTCCACACCCATCACACCGCATTTCCCACAAATCCCTTTGTTCTTTTATTTCAGAACAGCTGGTTTAAACCTAACGAGGCAGCTATAAATCTTCAGTAAGTGCGCACACTGCAGTGCTGCTCTCTACTTTCAGCTTTCCCCAGTCCAGGTGTTGTCAGATCTTCCGCATGCTCTCCTGAATCCAATATGATTCAGTTCGCTGGCTGGGAGAGATGACTGATGGAGTGTGCTTCTCTGGAGGAGCTTTGAATGTTTGGAACACAGCCGCTGATTTTTCTGCTTTCCATCTTTTTATGCGGCCGCCTCCTTCTTTTCCTGACCTCTATCTGATCTGCCATGGTGAAGACCCCCTCAAGAGTGCAGTCACATATACTCTCTTTCATTCTCTCTCTCTCTCTCTCTCTTACACACACACACACACACACAATTTCCCTTCTCTTCACTCTTAAAGGAGTCATCACAAGGATACAGCACCATATCACTCAGTCCCTCTCAACACACACACACACACACACACACACAAACGCATGCACACACATGCACGCATACACACACACACACACACACACACACACACACACACACACACACACACATTTCTCTTCCCTTCACTATCAGAAGAGTCATGACAAGACAGCACCATCGCTCTCTCTCTCTCTCTCTCTCTCTCTCTCTCTCTCAACACACACACATACACACATCCTAACAGCAGGGATTGAGTCGTCCTGGTGATGTCTGTGAAAAATATGGTAATGAAGATGTCTGGAGAGACAGGCGCGTGACTGCATGCTATTTATGTCTACTGAGCATCATCAAAACCCTATTTACAGTAGCTACTACAACGTTTTTCAGCCTAATCCCCGTCAGCTGCATCTGTGGCATATGTCTTCCATGTACAATATTTTAGACATGTTTCCCTTTACTGAGAAAAGAACTCACTAATTCACTCAGGCTAACCATCAACATGACAGCTGTTACACTCCAACAATAAAGATCTTAGACATAGTCAGACCTGAGAGGAATTCTTACCAAAGCTGTTTTATTCAACTTTCCAACCCTGCTCGACACTGTGAAAAAGTAATTACAGCTGGTGTGCCAACACAATCAAAACCACACAACTACACTGCTAACACTTCATCCGAGATTCCTCCGTGTGATAAAGTAATCCCATCTCTGAAAGGACCCATTATACTGATTTACTAAATGAGACGAATTCAAAATTACCTTTGACTAAAGAATTGATATATAAGTTCTATAAAAGTATATTTCTCAGAAACGTCAATTGACAGAATATAAGTGAATTTTGATTAAACTGGTTTTCCAGTTGTTTTTTTTTTGACACTTCATAAAAATGCTGTATTATTAATTAACGAATAAAACATGACCATGACATAAAGCATTACTATTACTGTTACCACCCAGAACTTGATTATTATCCAGTGACAGGATGTCCCAAAGTGTTTTATTCTTCTTATAAAACTTACCAGAGATCACAAATTTCTATTTAGTAGTGGACTACATCTCATACTTTTGAACTGTTTATAGTTAGGTTTAATGTTGTGGAATGTTGTCACTTACATTATAGCAGCTGTAAACAGTCTTTCCCTCACCAACCTCTCTTTTTTCTCTCTCTCTTGAAGTTAATAATAATAAAAAAAATGCACAGCTTATTGTCACAAATCCCCTCAGAGCACAGTGCTTTTGTCTGTACTGTGTGCTTAGCCCTTACTCTTATTGTGACATTGTTTATTTTCACTTCCCCGTCCTGTCTCTGTCCCGTGTTTTGTCATATGTGTGTCATTTCTTATTGTACCCACCTGTTACCTGTTTAATTCCTGATTAGTCTTCTTATTTATACCCTCATGTTTCTCTGGCTTATTCCGTGTATACGTACATTTCTAAGCCTTATTTCTTCCATGTTTTCCGGTTTTCCCTTTGTCCTTTTCTATAGTTTGACTTCCTGGTTTTGACCCTTGCCTGTCTCCTGTGTGTTTGATAATGAGTTATCCTGTGTTTTGACCAATGCTACGGACTATGATTATGATTAATGGATAATGAGTTCACACACTTACTTCCTGGTTCTTACACACACACTTTACATTTGTCAATAAGCTTGTCAGCTTGTTAATGAGAAACCAGAAAGTCTTCTGTCCTGAAAACTCTTCTGTGATACTTACAACGCTCTGACACTGGAGACTTCTTTCATAAATTTGAAATAAATATCTCCTAACAAAAAGCTTCGCCATATCAAATATTATGTTATTTGTTGTTAAATAACACATTTTTAAAAATGTTTATTATTAATCAAAGGTTAATGTATTAGAACAAGGGCATTAGTATAAACCTATGATTTGAATTACAGCCGGCATTATGGCGAGAGCCATGCCGTTATAGAAAATTACCCAATACTTCCTGACCAATCAAATTTGAGAAATAAAGAGAGCTGTGGTATAATATAAGGATATGTTTGTGAGCATACAGTACTGTGCAAAAGTCTTAGGCACCCTATTTTTTTTTAGTACAAACTTTGTTATAGATTTTTATTTTGTGACTTCTACATTATTGATTCAGTACAAAAACACTTTAGATTCCAAACATTAGTTTTCCAGCACAAAATTAAATGTTACAGAAAAATGTTTGTATGTCAGTAAAGAAAGCAGTATATTACATAAGAGACACTTTTCAGGCAGAAAAACATAATGAAGGCTGCTGGATTTTGCTGCAAAAATAGGAAGCAAGTGTGACAGTCAAAGTCTCCAGAAGAACTGTGGCTGCTTCTGCAAGATGCTCAGTAAATCTTACAGCTAATTTCCTTATAAAACTGCACACATTGTACCTGAGACTACTATATATTTTTTAAAAGCGAAGGATCGTCACACCAAATATTGACTTTGTTTCATTTATTACTGTTTACTGCTCTTTATAGTATTTTTTAATGTATTTAATGTATTTAACTTTTAGTTTCATTATTTTCGAAGGCATCTTTGCTCTACAGCATTTCTCTGCATGTGCCTAAGACTTTTGCGCAGTACTGTATGTGATTGTGGTCATTTTTTTTATCCAGTCACTTCCTAAAAATGCAAACAGCTGAAGTGCAAGGATACAGAGTACTTGCAGAACTCAGAATTTTAACCTGAAAGACTAGAGACTAATGCTGTGTAACTCACAGATACAGTATCAGTTATGCATCATGTAAACCTCATGTCACTCTTGCCTCTAAACAGATCGAGTCTATTAACAGTCTATGAACAGTGGCTATTAACAACAGAGCTATAAAAAGTAGTAGCCTCCATCTTGAATCCAAAACACTTTCTTTTTCAGCAAAATGTTTAGTGTCACGCTGTGTGAAAATCAGACTCAGGCTAAGACATGGTGCAAAGTTTATATAATTGTATGTTTAAAGTGATTGTGATGATAATGGTACAATTTTATATGTATATCTTTGTATATCTTGTATGATCTTTCTCATGATTCTGCTATAATATGAAATTGTTTGAGTCAAATGAAATGTGTGATGATTTAGGCGTGCAGTTTGCACAGTGCAAAACTGGTGACTATAAGTTTTCCTTAAATCACATATTTTTTACTGTATACTTTATTACTTATATTTATTATTGAGTTCTTATAGTTATATTAGCATGTTTGACTGGTCACTGGAACTGAAGAACTTTAATCCAAACCTTAATAACTCAAAACCAAGTAGACCAATAATAACGCCAACTTAAATTTAATGACAATTTTAATAAAACAGTGTTCTGTGAATGGAAATTTCGGGAATAAAAACTTATGACGCCGACAAATAACCAAAACATTATTATATCCGACACATTTAAATAAAGCCTAATATATGAATAGCTGGTTTATGTTCATCAAATAAAACTGCACTGTGGATGTTTTTTTTCATACTTAAAGAAGTTTCTGGCTGTAAAAAGTTTGAGAACCCTTGATTTAAGGCATAATTTATGCGAACCAATGTTGCCATATTAATAATATTGCCATGAAGTACCTTTCTGACAGTTCCACTGAAAATGATTAATAACATAATAATGTAATCGAGGAAAAATATCTTATAAAACTAGATTTACCTTTCCTCCAGTACTTCACACAGAAAACAGGAAAACATTACCCTGACTAGTTAATCCTGTTTCACACCATAGCATCTTATAGCCAATAAAATGTGATTAAACAAACTAAGAGATGTGTTAATATGACATTTGGAGTGTTTAAACATGTCATTAACCACTCATAAATAAGCATTTGGAACTGTTACAAAATATTTCAGGGTGTGGTTAGTAATATTTCCTAGCTACGCTGCTATCTGCTTTAGTTCTGAATATTTCAATAAACCCAATGAACAGGATACCATAAACAAGTTCTCAGATAATTAATCAAAGTAGTAAGCTACTTGTTCCATGTTGTATTCATCCTGAGTGCTACGTTATTAGTAGCAGCTGCACTATGAGTCTGGGTGAAGTAGCTAGGTTTTAGCTCACTTGCTAACATAATGTTCTTGGTTGGGTCTTAATGTTCTGCTTAACATAAACCTCTTCAAAGAGGTTTTAACAAGCTTTTTAAAAGCTAATTCACACTGAAATCATTCCGGAGTTGTTTTTAGGCATCTGACTCACACGTCTAACAGAACAGATACACTACTATTTTAACCAAACCAAAACATTTTTCAGTCCACATCAACTCCTTGAGGTGTGTGACTCACGCCCTTCAAAACACAACCCCATTAGTCTTCGTAGAGTTAAAGAAATTTTCTCTAAATTGTTTCTGTTTTTATATCTTGATTGGTACCAAATGTCCCCACAAAGGTCGGAATATATGATGGTTTTGACCATGTGGGGACATTATGGGGGCTGGTTCTCATGAGTAAAGCTGATTTTTCTCAAACTGCAGCTTTGGTTTAAAAATTACTGAGGTTATAAAATGATTAAGGTTAGATTTAGGTGAACACATAGCAATAATTAGCTGCATTAATAATAATGTCAGTGAAAAGTCCCTACAATACAATGCAATTTCCCCACTGCGGGACAAATAAAGGAATATCTTACTCTTACTCTTACTCAATAATAGTAAGAGAAATGTTTGTCCACACACACACACACACACATTTTTTTATACATCGTGGGGGTCATGTGTCAGGATTATACTTTGTGGGGACCTTGCTTTCAAAAGGTCCTGCTTAAAACTCACACACACACTCTCACACACACACACTCACACACACACACACACACACACGTCGGGACCTTTCTGGTATTCTGTATATCTGAGGTCCCATTTTTCACACTGCAGGTGTATATGTAAAGTATATGTAAAGTATATCTCACTCTGTATGTGTGTGTGTGTGAATGAGTGTGCATGTGTGTGTGTTTTGTGATGTTTAAGTTTTTCTTTCCATCTGGGTCTGGGGTTTTGCAATAGTGCTTTATTATTCTTTCTCCAGGAGCGAGGGCACAATGCCACATACTGAACATACCAACACATTATCCCCTTGTCCACTGCAGAACCACTCGGCTTCTCTCATCCTGTTATCACACACACACACACACACACACACACATACGCACACCACACACACACACAGAGAGAGAGGGAGAGAGAGAGAGAGAGAGAGAATTAATTGGATTTGGATGCATATTAACAGTCCTTGAGTAAAAGATGCCTGTCTAGTGAGTCTAGCATAACACATGCTGAATTTCAGCAGCTGCATCTAAGTCTGAGGCCTCTACACTCTCAGGAAAAAAAACATTCCTTGGGGGTTCTTTGAATAGTTTAGGGTTCTAACCTTCATAAAGGCGTTCAACTCTCTCTGTTTGCAGTCACATTTTTGTAAAGGCATACGATTAGATTTTATTACAGGTTGACACTTTAGTGGGAGAAATAACTGGCTGGCTGACAGAACTTATAGCAAATGTATTTTCTGCCTCTTGTGCACTTGTCATGCATAACATTTACAATATTTCAACTCCCCAACTGACAATTTCAGGTTAGTGGAATGTTCCGGTTCTATGAGCATTTAGTTCAAGTGAAGTTTTCTGGGTGTTCAACACTCTGGGGCAAAAAAAAAATGGGCCAAGGTTCTTTTTGCCACAAAAGTGTTGCAGATGATTCAAAGTTAGGACCCACTTCATGTTAATAGACCTAACACAGCTTCTTTACACCCTGTTTATGACCTCTGGAGGCCATTAAAACTGAATGGAACCACATTGACATATCCATGTGTAAAAGGCTGCAAGTCTATGTGTAAAAGCAGCGGGTAGCATTGCCACCCAAGAGCTCCAGCATCCCTGGTTCAATCCTGAGCTTAGGCTACTGCCTGTGTGGGGTTTTGCATGTTCTCCCTGTCTCCATACACTGCAAAAAAAAATGACATCTTAGCAAGTGAAAATATCTTCAATATAGTGAAATTGATCTAGTATTTGTTATTATAAGATTACAGTAAACCTATTACAAGATACACCTATTTTTAAACATGTTTTGACATGAAATTGTTCTATTGGCAGATATTTTTGCTAATTTTAAGCATTTATTTCGAGAAAGAAGCAAAATTATCTGCCAACAGAATAAGAAAATTTAAAGGTTGAAATTAGTAGAAATGTCTAGAAATAATCTTATATTTGGTTTATTGTAATCTTATAATGGGAAATACTAGATCAGTTTTACTATATTCAAGATATTTTCTCTTGCTAGGATGTCATTTTTTTGCAGTGGGTGGGTTTGCTCTGGGTTGTCTGGTTTCCTCCTACCTCCTAAAAACACAGTTGCGGGGTAGATTGGTGAATTTAAATTGCCCCTAGTTTGAATGTGTGTGCATGGTGATGGACTGGCATCCAGTCTAAGGTCTAATCATGACTCGCTCCTAGTGTTCCTGGTATAAGCTCCAGATCTACTGCGACCATGACCAGGGTAAAGCGGTTACATACGAGCAATGAATGATAATTTAGCATCTACAATTAAATTTGTTGATAAAAGAATTGTCACTTGTATTTATTCAGTAGTTGATTGATATGGCCTATTTATATTAAGGTTGTGTGACATTAATAGTGTGAATAGTGTGACAAATAGCATGTCTGCTCTAAGAATGAATTCAGTAGGTGATAGCATTAGCACTATTTTGGAAAGCATAGTGGGATTTGAAAGTCATACCCTCCAGGTTTTGAACATCACACCCCTCCTTATGCAGCTTCACACACGTCAGGGCAGGTGCATTCAGATGAGAAGCTGAGAAATGAGATACAGTGTGTGTGTGTGTGGGTTTCTGTTTGGTTTCTCTTCTCCTGCACTGATTCGTCATCTGCACAGCCAGTCATAACTCCCTGTCTCTTCAACATGGTCAACTGGAGCAGACAGGCACTTAGTGCAGACAGTGTGGAAAAACTACCACAGACTCTCTTGATGTGTCAGGGCCATAACGTGAGTCATCAACGGTATCTGTGTGTTCTTCAGGAAAAGTCTAATAAAGGTCGGAAATACTTGTAAGTGGGCGATGCGAAATTAAGAGATGCAGGCTGACTAGGATCATATTTTGAACTGGTGTGTGTATGTGCTTCATTGAGGAAGAATGGGTGTGTGACACACATATATTCCACACTGTGCATGCCTGCCCTAAAATATGTGTAATATATGACTCAAGGGAGCAGGGGTGTGTGTGTGTGTGTGTGTGTGTGTGTGTGTGTAAAGGATGTGACTCAGAGGCCATTGGAAGTGTGAAGTATGATCAGCATATCTGAGTTAATTGATGGCTTGACCAGTAATAGTAGTAGGCTAACTCTGACCACACACACTTCTCAAAGAAAAACTATTCTGTAACAAATTAACATGAATATTCCTTCTTGTTTATTCATTGCTAGATCAAAAACGCTAAATTTCATGCCCTTTTCTTGCTTGGCCCTTTTTTTTTGCCCTGTATTGTATCAGGTCTCTAAATGTCCTCAGATGATTTGAGGAGAAAGGAGTCCTATGTTGCAATTTTTTTGTCCTAATAAAGAAAATCCTGTAAATGATAAAAATGACAACAAATACATTTTTGATGATAATAAAATTCATTTTTAGAAAATAATCATAACACACTGCAAAAATGTTATCTTAGCAAGTGAAAATATCTCAAATATGAACAAATATCTAATATAAAATAGAAGTATCTGATATTTCTTATTGTGGGATTGTTGTAAGTCAAATATAAGATTATTCAGGCTGTTTTGAATCTACTTATTATATTGGCAAATAATATTTCTTCTTTCTTGAAATAAATGCTTAAAATTAGAACAAAAAAAATCTGCCAGTAGAACAAGATCAGTAATAATGTCTGGAAATAGGTTTAATAATTCTATATTTCATTTTTTCTTTCATAAATCTTATAATAGGAAATACTAGAAACATTTGGCTATATTCAAGATATTTTATTTGCTAAGATGTAATTTTTGCAGTGCATACACAAACCCTTGAACAAAGTGAAGTAAATATGTCTGAAGTTCCATAGAACATGCACATAGGAGACATCCAACAGCTGAATCAGTTCATCATGTACAATACGATACACATACAGTTTATGTTTTATGGTTTTGATTCAGTGTGGAATTACATCATAAGTACATGCAGATCTGTTATGGCCAGATACATATGGTGTTGATTCCATCCTTGTATCCAATTCCTTGCATCCTTTCCTTGGAGAGATGAGCATAGATGCAAGCAAGGAAAGGAAACTGCGAAGATAAAGAAATAAAGCACCCGCAGTGTTTGATGTAGCATGTATATGACCCATAATGCACCTAGGGCCAGATGTATTAAGCGCATTGTGCCTGTTTTTAGCTGAAATTATCCTGTATTCTGCACAAAAAAACTTGCCTAAACACTCATCTCTAGCACAAAAGGTAGAAAGTCAGCGCAAAAAGGGTTGAGAGCGGCTGATTACGTATTCCACTTGATGCGCTAACCTTTTAGCACCAGCCAGTTCTGCACTAAACTTTTGTTCACCTTCCAAAACCAGGTGACAATTAGTGCCATGTGTGTTGCTTGGAGCTTTATGGGCAGAGTTGCTAGGTGCGTGGGTTTCCCAAAGACTATTTTCTGGGCTACCTTTGAACTATCAGTGCAGGTTTTATTTATTTATTTATTTATTTATTTATTTATTTATTTTCAATTCATTCTCATGTACACTCACCGTCCACTTTATTAGGAACACCTGTACACCTGCACATTCATGCAATTATCTAATCGGCCAATCATGTAGCAGGTAAACGTGCATACGTGGTATGCATAAAATCATTATACAAGTGTATTAGACTGGGGAAAAATGTGACCTCAATGACTTTGATGGTGGCATGGTTGTTGGTGCCAGACAGACTGGTTTGAGTATTTTAGAAAATGTTGATCTCCTGGGATTTTCACACACAGTATTCTCTAGTTTAGACAGAACTGTGCAAAAAAAAAAAAAAAAAAAAAAATCCAGTAAGAAGCAGTTCTGTGGGTGGAAATGCCTAGCTGATGAGTGAGATCAGAGGAGATTGGCCAGACTGGTTTAAGCTGACAGGAATGCTACAGTAACTCAAACAAGCACTCTTTACAACCATGGTGAGCAGAAAAGCATCTCAGACAGCACAACATGTTGAACCTTGGAGGTGGATAGACTACAACAGCAGAAAAGCACATCAGGTTCCATTCCTCCCAGCCAAGAGCAGTAATCTGAGGCTCCAGTGGGAATAGGTTCACTGAAAATGGACAATTGAAGATTGGATAAAGACCAAGTGATGTTTTTGAAATATTCAGCTGTCCAGTTGTGGTGAACCTGTGCCCATATTAGTCTCAGATTACTGCTCTTGGCTGACAGGAGTGGAACCTGACGTGATCTTCTGCTGTTATAGTTAAAGTCAGTGAGATCCCATATATTCCCCATTCTGCTGTTTAATATGAACATGAACTGAAGCTATTTACCTGTATGTGCATGATTTTATGCACTACTGTCACATGACTGGTTCATTGGATAGTTGCATGAATGAGCAGGTGTACAGGTTTGGTGTAATATGCAGTAATATGAGACCATTTTATGGAGACCTGCATCTAATAACATTATCACACAGATCTGGCAATATGGTCTAAAAAGTGACAAGATCTGGAGGCCCCAAATAGGCATTTTTGGGTAGATACGCAGATACCACACCTTTCAGTGGCACCAGACACTCACGCACTCCACTTCCTGTGAGTAAGCCCCGATATGACTCATACTTGTTCACTCCCATTTTATAGATCGATAGTGAGTTCCTCATTGCTGATTACTCACACAGCTTGGGGTCAGTCCACTGGGTCACTAAACCATGTTCTGTGGCGAGGAAACTGACGTGATGGGTTGACAACGCAGAACAGATTGTGTTCGTGTGCGTGTGTGTGTGTGGACGAGAGGAAAGTCCATTTTTTTCTGCTAACTAAGCCGATGTGTGACTCATGCTTTGTCTTTATGCGACTGGACATCCACATCATGACCAAGAATGGAGGTGATGTGTTGTTCTGTGTCTCTTGTTGTCTGTCACACTCTCACTTTTATTTCTCTCTCTATTTTTTTTTTTAGAAGAATTAAATGAACTTTTAACTTAATTTAGGTACAAACTATAATACAACAATTTGTTGTTCTTGTGATTTAGAAATACATTATTTAGAAATAAATTTTTCTGGTTAAGTCAATATCCTTTATTAACAGTTGCACATTCTTTGATTAATTTCTCCTTATTTTTGTGGCATCAAATATTCCATTCAATAATAAAAAACTACAGGGATAATGATCTCTTAAATATCATAACCTAGTATTGCAACCTGCATGAAATATTATCATTACTATGACCATTTATTTATGTTAAATTAATGAAATCTGTTAAATTAATGAAAAATAAAGTGATCTTGTTTGATTAAATCTAGCATAACAAGTATTCAATAATTAAAAAGAGTATTTAAAAAAGTGTTATTAAGAGTGAATACTTTTCTCTTAGCCATATTTACTAAGAGAAGCACCAATTACAGCCATTTTAGCAGCCATTTGCTTGGTGGGAATGGTGAGTTTAGGAGCTGATCTACTAAAAATGTGCATGCAAACGAACACAGGTGCACTGTATAACCCCTATTTTGCGCACAACTTTCTTTTTTTGTGTCAGGTGTTTTGCTACAATGTTTGTATTAAGGTTTTTATATCGCACACAGTGGCCAGTGTTCCACAAAGATTATAAAGTTAAATTCGTCCTAAATGGTACAGAGTGTTCAAAGTGATGCTTGCTTTCCCACTGCCTAGTGATTGTAGTGCAGTTGTGGGTGCATGGCCAAGTCTCTGGGATCCTGATCAAAAGGTCATGAGTTCAAACCCTGGCATTGACAAGTGGCCACTGCATGGCCCTTAACCTTCCAGGGATGCTGTACTATTGCTGACCCGAGCTTCCTAGTAGACTGGGACGTCCAGTGAAAAACGATTTTCACTGTATATGTGACAACAAAGGCTCTCTTCTCTTCTCTGTCTTTGTGCTGCAATGCTTTTGGGAAACTCAGCTCTCCACATCCAAATCCACCGTCTATTCATGAGCCACCACTACTCCTCACCAGAGTCCAGTCCGGATATTATTTCCTTCCCACTCACCTGATATTGACTGCACCTGTTATATGTTAAATCCTCCTTTAGTTCAGTGTATATACACCAACACACTCACCTCTAATCTTTGCAAGGTTTTACCATTTCCCCTGTGCATTTCTGAGAGTTCTCGGTTTGCTATTCCTGGACTTGACTTTGCCTTCTGTTCTTCTTCTTTCTTTCTTTCTTTCTTTTTTTTAAAATTCTAATCACTTGACTCCTGCCTGACTTCTGACTATAAGTTAGATTCTCAATAAACGGTGTATGTTTATATCCAGCTGCCTCCGCTCTGTGACAGACATTGTTGTACCCGCTTTCTGATTGGCTGGTGGAATAAATCTACATAATATAAGCTGCGTCTACCCTATAGAATGCAATTGTAAGATGGAATGGTGAAAATGCTGTTCATTATCTACATCTGATTTGGGAACTCTGTGTGGTTCTGACTTTATTATAAAAGTGACCATGGAACGCAGATACATTTTACTGTGATTTTTCCCTCAGCTGAGGTTCCAATAGAAACTAAACCCAAGATCAGCAAAGGAAGGGTGGCCAAAGACTTCCTTTTGGTTTGGAGTTCTGAATTGTTTTTCATTGCTTCCAATAAGCCAACAATGTTTTTAACCGTGTTTATGTTTCAGATAACTCCAGATTTTTATGGCCATTAAGTAGATTGTGCAGTCAGAAATTAAAGCCTCGATAAAGCAAAATGTTAAGCTTTTTACAGTAAACTCCACACAGTATTTTACTTTTTTTAGAGAAATGTATATATTCGATGGCCAAAAATTCAAAACAGTACTTATAGCCCACTTGGCCTTATAGCCTTTAATGTTTAGACTCTCAAATGCTCTTACGCTTGTTTAATATATTGCGACAGCCAGTTTTTAACATCAAAAACCATTTTGCAATGGTGCAAAATGTTAGAGATTAAACATATATATCTTTCTTTGCAAATTTTTCTTCACTCTTTCTGTCTCTATTGCTTATGCTCTTGTCACAGTAAGGTTTCTTGGTGCTCTGTTCCAGCGGGGCCCGCTAAGGGAGTGCTGGCCACTTTTACACTCTCTGGTTGAAGCATTACAGATCTTTAGCCTGTGTAAACACACACTAACGGCAAAGCACTCTGGCCCTGTGTGCTCTCAGACCCTCACTGTTTTGAACTTGATGACACTTCGCTTGTAGTTGCACTTTAAGTAATAAAAATGGCTGTATGTTAACATATTACGGTGCATATTTTGCATGTATATTGCTGGATAGTGTAATAAGGCTTCAGGATAAGGAGAAAGTCATATGGAAATATTCTTTACTTTCATAGGCAGTGATGTTAGTGTAGCCAACTCCTTTAATTTTACTCAAATAAAATTAATGCTAATTAAAAAAAGCAAAATAAAACTGACTGGAACACTGACACATCTACGTGTAAAAGACTGTTTGCAAAGTTTTCCCCAAAGACTTTATTATTTGAAAAAATCTGAAGGAATCAGATTGCCAATAATTATAACCACCAGCTGCGATCTGCGGGGTCCAAGCACCCGTCGCTAATAGCACGCCCAGTGGCCAGATCTTGCCAAGCTACACGGATCAATAAAGGGACCATAAATGAACATAGCTTTCAGATTTTGTGAGTGTAAAGCTAATGATGTGAAATTCAGCTGAAAACTGATTGGCTGAAGGCAGCCAAGCTTTTTGAAGTAATCACCTTATCATTAAAAATCTTATAGATTAACACAATAATGCAGTACACCAAAGTTCTTGTTGCTCATGTTGCTCCAGTCTTTACTTGTTTATTAACTTTTTATTAATTACTAAAATGAAAAATACTAATATTTTTTTGGCACTTTCCTTTCCTTAGAGTGTATGTATTACATCATACAGCTTTATGTAGCATTATATAGTATTATATAACATTATATAGCTATTCATTTTTAACAGCCAGAAGGGAATGTCCTTTATAAAATATGTGGCCAGTGATGCCATGCCTTTGCTAAATCACTATTTTCCCTAATAGATTTATGCATCTTTGCTGCTGTCAACCTTAATATGACTGGTGACATTTGGTTATTTATTTATGTATTTATTTATTTTACATTTTTTGGTATAAAAAGCGCTACCTTGTTCCATAAACAACACTGCAAGCTAACTAGTATATCTACATATCTAGATTTGTTTCATTTATATTAATAACGAATGTTAGATTTATTGTTTTCTCATTCAAATTCAAATACTTGATTGGACATGTTGGAAAGGTCGATATAGTTACTCCCAAAAGTAATTTTCCCCCCAGCACTTTTTTTTTTTTTGGTGTGTGTTTATGGAATTCAGTTTGTGGTTGATTTTAAGTGTAATAACAATGTAATTACAGTCCAATAGAGTCTTTTCTTAGCAATTTAGCAACACGCCTGAGGGAAATGTTGATATTTCCAATTCTCATTTCCAATGTGATTTAAGTTTACATTATTTGTTAAAAAAAAACAAACAAACAAAAAAACTACCAAGTTAAACCATTAGCTAGCATATACAATAAAGTTGAATCTAATCTAATAAATAAATAATAAAGCTGACAATAAAATTGAATTTAATCTAATCTAATACCCAGCGTCTGTATTTCCCAATTGCTTATCAGTCGATAACAGTGTTCTCACAACTTTAAACACTTGAATGGTGTTATATTGTGTGTTTGCATCCCCATGATGGAAGCATGATTTCACAAGTTTTATCTGAACTCACCATCTGTCCTCCATGTTAGCTCTTTTCACTTGCCCCCTGAGCTGCAACCTAATTGGATGGATGATTAAAAAAAAAAAAAAAAAAGCAACTGATGTCACTCAAAACTTTTCGGAACATGTTACAACCTTTGAAGTTGCTCAACTTGATTAAAAAAAATGGTGTAATGGTGAGATGTAATGGTGAAATACAGAATCTTCAGATAAAGATTCTCTGTTTCTCTCTCTCTCTCTCTCTTTCTATATATATATATATATATATATATATATATATATATATATATATATATATATATATATATATATATATATATATATATATATATATATAAAAATGTAGTATACTGAAGAAAATATATTGGATATTGGAAAAGTGAAGCTATTCTTACTTGTTTACTCAAGACTTTCTTTGGTAATTATAGTATTTTAGTAGGTTAATATTTTCTAATCATAGGTTAATAACATGTTAATTAGAGCATGCACATATACAGAAGCTGCAAGCATTTCAAACTTATTACAGTAAGCTGTACCTGTTGCTCTTAGTGTCAGCTGTTGGTTCACTAACACAGCCGAGATCACTAACGCAGAGAAAGGGCAACTCTTTCCCGTGGCTTTGTAACAGTGTGAGATGGGAGGTTTCTGCTCCAAACAGGCTTTTTATTGAAAAGGAAATCTGCCAGCACCAGATAAAGCAGAATGGGCTCCTGGACATAAGGGGGGTCAGTGAGTTCAGACTGAAAGGAGTGGCTTTTCATCACCGCATAAGCACATGAGACATTCAGTATGTGCATATGTGTGTGTGTGTGTGTGTGTGTGTGTGTGAGAGAGAGAGAGCGATTATACACACACTATTCAAATCCAAGTATGAGTACATTTATTACTCATTACTAATGTATGGACTTTGCAAGAATGAATGAACTTTGAGAGAAAGTGGTGGTATAGCACTCTGAATGTGTGGATTAGTGTTGACAACAGCAATGTTAATAATACGCATTATTATATTAAATGGCAAATAGATGTTTGAGATCTAACATGTTTTTCCTATTTTTTTAAAGCTAATTAATAAAGAACAATAAGGAATTGCCTGATGTGGGAAAATTGGTTATGTATAATTTATTTGCCATATTTTATTATTATGCCACATTTTAAAGACTTTGTATTAATTTCCTAATATAAAAGTGATATCATATGTAAGTAGTTACCAATACCAAGGTCACTCAATTTGGCATGTAGTGCACTAGATAGGTTCTACAAATTATGTCAAACATTGTGCAAAGGTTTTGTGTGGAAAAATATGGGATTTAAATTCATTTATTGTCAGACCTGGAAATGTAAGGAAACTTAACAAACCTGGAAAAGTATGGAAAAAAGTCCTAAAGTTTCAAATCCATTGTATTTAGACATTTCCTTATTTCTGCACTACTACAGTCTCTCTAATGCATGTACCATTTAATTAATAACCATTACAATTTAGCAAGAGAGCTGAACACAGAAAGTCGGTTTTATATATATATATATATATATATATATATATATATATATATATATTTTTTTTTTTTTTTTTTTTTTTTTTCATGAGGATAAGTATGAATCCTGGCTCATAGTCATAGAAAGCACATTTGGCTTAACTGTGTTAGAATCGGCTTCATTACAAAAATAAAAAAAGATGAATTGAAGACAGTGGACGCTTCAGTGGAAGCTTGTCATGCCTGTACTGGTCATTCAAATTTCCATGTATCCATTCCACAGGAAGCAGACAAAAAAAACATGTCTATAGCAGCTCTAACTTTTATCTCATGATCTGTACCTGATTCTGTTTCTCAGGTTAAAATTTTTTTATTGTACACTTCATGACTGTTTATAATCAAACAGCGTAAGAGTAACAGTTAATATTTTATTAGATTTCCATGAAAAAAAAAACTCAAGCTTTACAAAAAAAAGATTAAATATAAAAAAGCCAGGATCTAAGAACAACAAAAGGGAAGGAATTCAACAGTATAAATATTGAACAAAGAAATAAAATAAATGATTTTTTTATAATTAACAATAAAACAAATATTTGAAATTTATTTATTTATTTATTTCAAAATTTACTGCAAAAGGTACTTTATATTGGTCCATTTTAGGTATACATGCTGGACACTGGTAATCCTTGTGCGTTAACTTGTGGGTATGGTGGTATATCCTCTCACAAATGTCACAGCAAATCTGAAAAAAAGTTTTACATTATTGTTAATGAGTGTTTTTTATACCATTGTCCTGAATCCTGGACAAAAACAGTTTAATATGTGTTTTGATGGCCTAAATATTAATCTTCCTCAAGTGAAGTGTTTTCTCTGACAGGAAACGTTATTGTTTTAAATATTTCAGATGGATTTGCCAAACTATATTTTGAGACATTGCTAATCCCCAAAAACATCTGACTTCCTCAGTGACCTGAAACAGATTACCATCACACGTATTTCTGTTTGAAACTAAAATACGAAAGAAAGAAGCAGAGTTCACTGTATTAAGTGAGTTGTTTAATACTTAAAATAAAGCAATAATAGTCATGAAGCTTCATTAGTTTTTGGACAGCTGTTATTAGCTACTGTATATGATTAATCGTAGGTTAGCACTAGCACTAGAAAAACACACCTTCATAGTTTTCAATATAACTCGATATCTTGAATCCTATTTCTTTATTGTGGGAAGAAGAACGTGGAGGATGCCGTTTATGCTTATTTACGTGACAGCGCTGCTGAATTCTTGAGTCTGATTGGTCAGAAGGTTTTCATTAAGTTTCTGTAACAGCAGCTCTGACATTAGTGCCGGCTATAATTCAAATCACAGGTTTATCTTAAGGAGACATTTATTTCACCTTTATGGTAGGGGTCAGTGCTTTGTAACTGTCAGTATGGTTTTTGCCATGGGACTTTTCAGGACAGATGACTTTCCAGGTTCTTGGAAACATGACGAACTTTGTTCTTTTGTCTTATTAACTCCAAGAGAGAAAAAAAGAGAGGATTAGGGAGAGAAAAAGACAGCTTATAGCTGCTATAACGTAAGTAATAACAGGAATTAGCAAATTGCTGTGGTATAAAAGGAATAAAATGTTTTGGGACATACTGTTATAGGAAAATAATCCACTTCGGCCGGGAAACAGCCGCATCACACCACTCTGTCATTGATTATTTTCCTATAAGTTGAATGCTATATAAAATATTTCTATATAACAAGTCTATTGGAATTGTAATAAAAATATATGCATATCAAAGATAATAATAATCAAACCATATAAAGGGCCACATTTATAAAACAATAAAATAATGTAAATAAAAGAGCCACATGTGGCCCATGAGTTTTGGTCTGAGTAGCAATGTTCTAATACGTTTGAATATCAAATTTTTGAAGTAATTAAAATCTGAATGTAATTTTTGACAGCGCTGGTGTGCACACAGATCTCTGTGCATGCACCATGTAATTATGTATCTGTTTGCTGTGCTGTTTGTTGAGCAAACGAAAAAAAAAAATGTTTTGTGTGTGTGTGTGTGTGTGTGTGGAAGTGTGTGTGTTCTGGCTCACTGAGGTGTAGTGCCCTCTTACCTCAGCGTTCAGGAATGCCGCTGACGAGTGAAGCGCTGTGTGAACGAGGAGAGTGTGAAGAGAGAGCCAGAGTTTCACAGTGAGCCTATTCATGTAGCCTGAATCCACCGCTATTCACACACAAAGACGCAGAGAGAGAGAGAGAGAGAGAGAGAGAAAGAGGGAGAGAGAGAGAGAGAGAGAGAGAGAAAGAGAGAGAGAGAGAATAGACACACTGTACATACATTCTTGCACATGTGTAACCATCTCTGTGTAATTACTGTGTTATAAGACTCACAATAACCTAATCAAATTGGTAATAAACATGTAATAAATTGCTCACATGTAATAAGTATGCCTCTCTTAGACCCCAGACTCAAGCTGCGTTTATCTGTTGTCCCTATGCTTCACTGTAGCTGCCAGTCCCCGCCCCTTTCATCAATTCCTCCAATCCCACTCCTCCAGACCTGGCTTTTCTCCTCCCTCTGCTCTCTCTCCATGCTGAGGAGTCTCTCAAGATCCGCAGCGTTGCTTGATGATCCATATTGGCCGTCGTTTTCCCCCCTCAGTGGGCCCTCTTCAGGATCGGGTGGCCCAGTTCACCGTGTCCTCAAACAACCCGAGCACAGGAAAGGGGCCCTGAAGTGGGGGAGGCCCACCTCCGTCTCTCACTCCGTCTCAATCTCTGTTTCTTTCTCCATCTCTTCCTTCACCTCTGCCTCCATCTCATCCTCAGAGCTGCATTGCTCCAATACGGCATACAATACAATTCAAGCAAAATAGCTGTAATAGGGCCGTTAGATTGATGTAACAGTTTACAGTGTCCTAAAATTAAGTGTAAGTTACAAGTCAGGATGGACAGCAGAAAATCAAAGTGCGGATGGATCAATACATATATATTCATCAGATATCCATATACAATAAGCACAAATGACTTGGTTTTTTTTAGTATGAAGAAATGAATTTATTTATTTCCTTATCAAACACTAGTTAACTACTTGTGTGATAACTAAGAGTGAAAAATGATTCAAACGGTATGATCGGTTCAAGCAGGAGGGGAAGCACCAGTCTTACTCTGGCAGATGCCAAACATCTAGCTATAAAAAAGAACCATAGAGGCTTGTATTAATTATTAATAAACAGCAGTTAGTCATTAAGAGATGATGATTAACATTGTATGCTAGGAGTTTCTCCTTGTATAAAGTATATGTTATCACTGCAATTTTAAGTACACATGGTATCACTGCTCTGAAGCACCACTCTTCCAGAGTGCTCCTGTGCTTTTTTTGCCTTTTTTGCCTATCATCAAGCAGTTGCTCATCTAAGGTGCATTTTTCCTCGATGCTCTCATGGTGTTCAGTGTTGTGCTCTATGATAGTCCTGAGTTGAAAAGACAGCAGTCAGCTGCCTTCTCTGCCTCCTCTACATACAGCAATGTCTGTAGTGAGCCAAAAGAGAAATTCCTGCCAATTCTGAAGGTATGCCAAACATATATCTGATTTGGCCCAGATCTGTTTATCCATGCCATGAAATGTACCAGAATATACAGAACATATTTTCTATATGATCAGAAAATGAAGAAGTGCTTCTTTTCATCTGTTCTGCATTTGTCCACTACTTTTTTGAGAAACACTATAACCTGTAATGTCACTCAGCCCTCCATCAAGTCCAGATTGTTACAAACCGCCTGCTTCTGCTTTCTGTACTATGTTTCTGTCAAACAAAATATTTGTTCTGTTTTATTTCTTAACCTGCACAAAAGCAGCAAACCAAGCAGACTGCTTTGGAGTGGTCTGGAAACTGCTGGGGTGCTGAGTGGTGTCACATTATAAAAGCGCTCATTACGAAAAATGTACAAACACTGTACCTACGCAAATGGTGTTTATGGAACGATCACAGCATAAGCGAACAGAAATACGTTTGTTTTCCGGCCCCATGCGGTGCAAAATTATGGAGTTTTCAGTGCATAAATATTGTCTTAATGATGTGCTGTATTTTTGTTCGGTCATATTTTAGCTGCTTTGGTTTCATCACAGTGTGGATGTTTTGTCTTGTTTTCATATTGTGACCAAATTTTAAAACCCTTCATCAATAATTATTTTCGGCAGTAATTTCGTTGACAAAATGAACATTGTGTGTAAGTAGCTCTGCGAAGTTGCCTTAATCGTTATGCTAGTCTGACCGAGCAAACATTTTCGATATCAGTATCAGAAGTCACATTGAACATCGCCTATGTACATAAGATTTGTTTCTTTTATACAGCTATTAAGTGCTAGTTCTGAAAAATTTACGATCATGGTAGTTTTCTGTACCAAATGGTAGACTTGCAGTATTGTGGTCCTCGTTTGCGTGTAGCTGCAAGGTCTGTATGGCCATAGGGATTTCATTTAGCTCTTCAAAATTGTACTCACATAAATCTTGAAAACTGATTAAATACTTGCTTTCACACCCTCAAGACTTTGATCACTCACACAAAAGCAGCATGATGTTGACGTAGGTCTTGCACGTCAACATCATCAAAGTGCGGACATAGAGGACATCCATTGACACACACAAATACTATTTAGTAATAGCGCCCCTTTGTGGAGAATTGTAAGCATGCTAAACATGAGACGAAGTAACGAAGTTCACACTGTACGATTTTTTGGCCCAATTTTACTGTCGCTGATAAAATCACACATCGTAAAAAGATTCTTTGTTCGTTAGTGGATGAGTGATTTTAGAACGTAAAATGTGACATTCTTAAGGGTGACTGATTAAGTGCCAAAGACAGGCGACAACAGAGTTCTGATTGATGCAGATTGATGACGTAGGCAGAACCTAGTAATGCAAATGTGTTGAGAAAAGAAAATTCTCATAACTCAAAATTCCATCCAAAAACTTCTCTTTGTTTTGGTTTAAAATAATGTATTAATGTATTATAAGCTAGTTTTTGATGGTAGCAATTTTCTTTTAGCTTTTGTGCATGGAGTCTGACTTCAAGCCCTTATAGAATAAGACATTAGCCAGACATGCAAACACACACAAGCATTCATACACACTTGAAGCCTGTTTGTGCACAGCCTGCACTGTGGTTCTGTGGGCAAATATGCACATCGTCCATATGGCTTCTTATGGATCAGAACATATGATTATGATTCTCTGGCTGCCACAAAAAACACAACTCGCACGTCTCAGTCCTGCACTCTGACACAATTACGCATAGATCATTATGCACAATGCCAAGCAGACAGGCTGCACAAAACAGACTGTGTGTGGTATGCGTGTACATTTGTGTGTGTGTGTGTAAGGGAATGATGGAGAGCTGGAAGGAGTGTGTGAAATAGAGAAAGACAAAGCTAAAAAAGCAGGGGGGGGACAAAGAAAGAGGGAAAGTATAACCTGTGAAGAAGTGTGAAGAATGAGAGAACTAAAGCAATACACCAGTGTGTGATTTCAATGTGTTTCCCTGTGCTGAGAACAGAAAGCTAGATTACTCGTAAATCATTTATAATGGACGTCTTAGGGCACTTGTTAAATTCCATAAATTCCACAAATTCAATAAATGTTTGAAACACGCAACTGCTGCACAGAGTGTTTCGCTTGCATTTGCTTTTTTTTTTTTTTTTTTTTTTTTTGAGAGCAGATTTTGTACTGCGCACGAGACCATGTTTTGACCCACACAGCCCACCACACTAACTTAAAATCATTTACTTGATAAACAAAAGCTTTTCATACGGTAGGCGGCTCTCCCTTCTGCCGGTTTTTGTCCGCTCCACGAATGAAAGGTCAGAATTCCAGCACAGCTTTTCATCCAACAGAAAAAAAATCACTTGTGTATCTGGCATTATAAAAACAGCCATGATAATACCAGCAACAATAAGTACAATAAGGCTTGCTCTAGGCTATATATCTAAGAAGTGCTTAAGCATAAATTAAACTATTTATTTTTAACCATCATGAATTATTAAAAAAATAGTTACTTATGTAATAATATAATATAATAATGTAATATAAATAGTTAGATCTAATATAAATAGTAGATCTGCATGTATATGGAAAGATTTCACACTCTTGCTAGCTAGCTGTTACATTGTTATGTTTAAGAACTATCTGTGAAAGATTATCATGTCATACACTCATTTTTAATGTTAAGTTAGCAAAAGTTCGGAAATGTTAGAAATGCCCGTAGCCACTCATCAACAATCCAAGAGGGACAAGCGATTGTCGACTCCTAATTAGCCTTTAACTCTGCTATTATTTGGAATTAATTTATGAATTACCTCTACTAGTGCAATATCATAGATAAGTTGTATTCAGAAAATAGCAATAATGCTATTATAAAGTCTTAGTAAATTTAGTAACTTTCTTTATTAACTTTATTTCTCAAGCAATAAGGAAGCTGGAAAATAACAGCTGCCAAAGCTACCAGCTTGACCAGCTTGATGTGTGTTTTGGCAGCTGGTAGCTGGTCAGAACAAGCTGGACTGAGTATTTTAGGACTAATAAAACTTTTCCAATTAATGTTTGATGACAACTGCCTAAATTAATAATGTGTTTGTCAAATTTGTGCTTGTAGTTTTTTTCTTGGTGGTCCTGTTTTTGTCAAGTGAGGACCACTAGTGCTCAGAAAGGGTTCTTGTGGAACCCTGCTGTAACAAGACGATAAAATGAATTAATTATGCTTTCTCAGATGTTTTGTTAGAACCATACACAAATAACCATAAATAACACCAATTGTAGTCTCTTCTCTGAATAAAGGTATTAAACAGATTTAGAGCTTCTATTACAAACACCTCTGATTGAACAATTCATGAAATACGTTTGGTTTATTAATGGAATTTCACAACTCTCTTTACGCTTGCATTATAATGAGTTTCAAGCAGAGAGCTTTTCTGTCCTTTTCTCAATACAGGGGAATGTGTCAAAATTCTCATTCATGGTAATCACACATGTACTACAGATGCTGTAAATAGGGACCAGGGTGAAAAATGGTGGGGTATTCCTTTAAAGAAAGGAGAGAAGGAGGAGAAACACAGACAGCAACAGTGATGGGTGATGGAAGAGGGTGGACTGAGCCGTCCTGCGGTCATCTGTCCTTCTGCATCAACATCAGCTGTGACACAGCTAAAAAGGACTTATGCTATTTGAACACAACTCCATGTGCTATGTTTGATGGGAGACACAATAAACTTGTGCTCCGTGTGTGTGTGTGTGTGTGTGTGGGTGTGTGTGTGTGTGTGTGTGTGTGTTTGTGTGTCTGTAAAATCAACAGTGACTCAGCAACCACAAACCACTTCACCGATACCAAAGAGCGTCATTTGCAGTCTCAGAAATTGACATTGTCTAGGAAAAGTTTGCTTAGTGAAGTATTATAATGTCCATCGAAATAAATGTGTATGTGTTTGCAGGGGGTAAATGACAAAGAGGAAATGCTGAGGTTTGCGTGCGTGTGAGCGAGTTGGTGTTCAGTATGCAGACCACGCTGCAGACAGTCTCAGCTGTATAATGGCAAGTTGACTGTTGGGGGTAGTGGTGGAGGGGGGGGCGGGAGTGTGGTGGGGGAAAGGAGAGGAGAAGAGGAAAGAATGAGGGTAGTGGTGGTGGTGGTGGTGATGGTGGTGGTGGTGGTGGTGGTGGGGGGTAACGGACGTGGCAGTGCTCCAGAATCAATTGGCGGTGTAATGAGATGGCACGGTGCCAGGTAACCATGGAGGCGCCCGCCCGGCTCCTCTACGAGAGAGAGAGAGAGTCTGAAAATTCGAGTTGAGAGGGGAGAAAGGGGGGAGAAAGAGTTTGTAAGTGAAAGAGGAGAGGAGACAGAGACGGATAGAGAGGCGAGAGAGGGGGGATGCAGAAAGGAGGAGAGGAAGTTTAAGGGTCGGATTGGAAGCAAAGAGGGTTAGTGGGAGGGAGGAGAGAAGGGCACTTCAGGCCATCAGCATTCATGCCCCAACTCTCTCTCTATGTCTCTCTCTCTCTCTCTCTCTCTGTCTCTCTCTATGTAATCTGAAATGAACTCAACCTCAAATAAAGGAGAAAAGCAAAATAGGGCTTAGCTGCAGGGCAAACGAGATTTTATATTATTAGCGTAATGCATTACTACATCTTTTTAATAGAACCTGGCGGCAGATGAATAAAAAGATTACGTCCCTTGCAACTTGCAGTCCCCTTTGTAATCTTCATTCTTCCTTCTCCTTCTTATTGAGTATAACATGGACAGCCAGTCACTCACTCACACAGAAGGATCTGCATATGTGAAATACTCCCATCCGCACTGCACACTGTGTCTCAGAAACCAGACATGGCCTAGTGAAGTGCACAGGGCTCTATACCCCACCCATGTTCTGACGACGCTCACTTCAGACGACGATCACACCCATTCTGCACGTGCGATAAACGCTTTGTGTCCTTTGGCGTTAATAACTTGTCATTTCCATAGACGTGTCATTTCCCTTTCTTTGTCATTCCTTTTTATCCATCCCTCCGTCTGCTGGTGCCCTGCGGAGGTTCTGGCTGGATGAAAGGCAGCAGTCAGTTTGATTTCACTCTGGCCCCATGCATTTCTTCATCAGTCTCTCTCTCTCTCTATCTCTTTCCCTGTCTATGTCTCTCTCTCTCTCTCTGTCTATGAGATGTGTTAATACTCTTAGCTTTGGCAGTCTTCCTCAGCTGGTCTGATTAGTGTGAGTGTGTGACGGTTACTGGATGAATTGAAATTAAAATGTGATTAATATCATAATTAGCCCCCCTCTTCTTCCAAGATTTATCCTCTCCTCAGCATCTTTCTCTCTCCTGTGTGTTTGGCTGCCTGCCTGCATCTCCACATTGCTCCTCCTCCTGTCCACAGGGAATTGAATCATTTACGCCACTCTATGAAAAAGCATGTGCATACTGTATGTTTATGTATTTCTGAAGATTTTTGTTATCACGTTTGACTATCTTCAATAATATTTCAGTATATACTTAACACAAAGGCGTCTCATCATCCGTACACAGCAATCTTGGATCTGTTCGACATATGCATATGATTAAGTTAAATGAATGCTTGAGTGGCATGATATAGTTGACTGAACACAGCTGCAGAGGGTTCATTCAGAAATTGACCAACTCGTGCTTCAATTCCGATGGAGATGGAAAGGGCCTGCTGTGAAAATTCCTGCTTTGCTTCTCATATACAACGTTTTATGGCTGAGATGAAATGTCAAGAGGTGCTAATAGCTCTCTGGTGGCTGGAGTGAAAGCGAAAGCAGAGGTGTTTACAGCTCAGTTTCCATTGCATAAGGATGTAAGTGCAAATATTGATAATGGTAATATGCATTCTTCACACTTAGCCATCATTCAGATTCTTTGACAGGGTGTAACCTTCAGAGAGCATTATTGACTTCTTACTTCAAATAAATAACATTCTTTGAATCATTTCCCTGTGAGCAATGCAGTGTTAAAGGATGCTTTTCATAGCTTGGTTTCTATAAGAAATGAGTTTTTGAAACGAAGCTCTGGCAGCTCTGCTGTGGTCCAGTGTTTGCTCACATGGTCATAGCATCCCTGCTGTTTGATGTTTAACTGCCCTACTCTTGCTCTAACATAATACATTTTATGGATGTGTGTCACTTGTAATGCTTGATAGCATGTTGGCTTGCGTAGGCAGGGACTGAGTGAGAGTGGGGTCTGATATGTGTGCTGTGCCCGCAGGCCACCATTGGCCCGCTGTTGACCCGGCTTTATGAGCCCCTAGTGTGAGATCCTCAGAAGGAAACCCTATAGTCACACATGGGGAGAAAGAAAAAAAAAAAAAAAGAAAGAATGGCTGCAAGACGTACACATTCGTTTGATTCTTTACGCAGATTTCTATATTTGTATGTATTGGTATACGATAGTAAAAACATTGCTAAAAGCCATAGCCAAACACCGACCAGATCTCATGTGAAAAACGCAGGAATTCTAACACGTGTTAGTGATTTTATTGGATTTCATATGAATGAAGTCACAAAAAATCTCCGACTACTAACCCCACCCTTCACTCTAAACTTAACTGTTTGTGTCTAAGACTCTAAGTCGCAGTTTGGTGCCCTCGTGCCATGATGTGCCTGTTCTTGCTTTTATGCAGCATTGAAAATACAGCATTATTGGAAAAATAAAAGGGAATTGGTAATCCCAAGGGTAGCTTACCATAGAGAAGATTTCCCATGTCCTATATGTTCTCATGAAAACACAAATTCTGCATAGAAATTAAAAGCTTTGAATGTTATTTCACATCTGTTGAAATGATGAACCAATATTAATGTGTTCACTATATAAATTAAAAGTTGTATTATTGATAGTTAAAATTATGTACATACACATTATTATTACTAGTAATAGCAGTGTATTATCCAAAAATAATGCTTATTACTAGTAATAGCAGTGTATTATCCAAAAATAATGTTTATTACTAGTAATAGCAGTGTATTATCCAAAAATAATGTAAAAACAAAATCCATGTTACTCATATTACAAAAATGAGCTTTTTTCTTAATCTGCATTTAATGTATTTTCATCCATTTGCAATGTAATGTAGCTAAGCAGCCATATTTGCTCAAATGAAACAAATTTAAATTAATTTGTGTGACTTGAACGTTATGGCTGACAGATTACCCGGACAAGGTTATGGATAGGATTAGGAGCATAGTAGTGCTAGTTTCTTTTTTTATGGTTTGGTTCATACAAGATCAAATCAGCCACATTGCAACTGGCTGATTAGATTCATACAAACTTTTCATGTGTTTCCTTTTAAGATTAGCTATTTATTTGTAAAGCCATAAAGAGTATTGGCTAATAACCATAGTGAATTTTGGCTATATCTAATGAAAACATTTTTAAATAAAATATATAAATATATTGAAGTAAAAAGCCACAAGACGGCATGTATTACAGTGATTTTATCACAGGTAATGGTGTTCTTAGGCATGATTTGAAGCACAGTTGTAAAATCACTGTAACACAAGCCCTTGAGTGGCTTATTGCTTTTATAAAAATGCAGACAAAAACAATATGACAACAAAATTCTTCCTGCCACGGACTTTAATCAGATAGATTCCAACTATCATGATCTATCAAGCCAGACAAGTTAAATGTCTGTGAATGTCTTTGCTCTCAAAACCTGAACATGGTTTAAATTAAGAAAGTGAAACAGTGCGTTGTTTATCAGGACGAATTCACTATGTAAGAATTCGGTAAGTATCTCGGCTGCTGTTCATCACAGAGCACATGCAAACGTAGTTTATATAATTTTATCTCAATTTCATGATGACCTTAGTTACAGCTACTGCTAACTCGTTACATCTATTTACAGTCCCAGCATCAGTTTTGCCAGCGTTCATGACCTTGTTAACGGTTAATTAATAATAATTTTTTTTTTAAAAACAAAACTAAACACTAATGCTAGCTGCGATTGCAGCTGCAACCAACTTGTAAGGAGCGTCTGGTGTTTTTATCACTGTAATGATGCAACATGTACATGAGACAGGTTAAGTATGTCTGGCCACACCTCCTTCTTCTCTCCTCAAAGCCACAGGCGATACTATCATCATTCGGCGATAGTTAGGGGGCACAATAAGGCACAATGGTATTTTACACAGTGCATATATTGAGGATTTTACAAGGGCTTCGAACGTGGCTCTGCCAATCAGACTTTAGAACCTAAACGACCTGTTTTATAAAAGTACATGTACAACATAGGATTATTTCCATGAGACTCATATGATAAGTTTAGTTTAAGTTAGAGTAAGAGGGAAGCTGAACATGAATCTACAATTGCTGTTTGAGTTATTGCTGTATGACTGAATTATTATGATGTTTGCTTTAATTTTAAGTGGACATTTTGCATGTAGCAAACTTGTGTGCATATCGTAGCCGTAATCACATTGTCTGTGAGCATGTTTACTTGTGTCACTTTCAATAAGACATCCTTACTTTACTAAGGCTTTTCAATATTTTCCCCCACAAACGTCAGCTTAATTACATCTAAACTTTATGGGTCACAGTGCTGTCTAGTGTCTGAAGTGAAGGGGTCAGCTAGGCACTAAACTAAACTTACATCTGTACCTTTTCTCTCAGTTTGTCTGAAGAGAACATCTGGACTTGCATGAGAGAGAAAGAGAGAGGAGTCAGAGCGGGTGTGAGACTGGTCCTTGGCTCGTCTGCGAACAGATGTTGCTTGTCATTTGCTTATAGAACAGGCACCTGGTTGACAAAATCCAGAGTGATTCAGTGACTTCAAAGATAGATATCATTGCTTTTCTTGGGTAGGTTTGAATGTTTCATTTTCCCGTTCCCCTCATTTTCCTCCCATTGCTTCATCTCTGTCCATTTTGATAGGCTTCCTACTTGGTGTGTGCTTCTTCTGTCTATCTCTCATCCCAGGCCTTTGGGTGTTTGATTCTAACAATTTGATGCCAAACCTTCAGCTTTGAAAAGCAACAGGACCCGATCAACAAAACTCCAAAAACAAATCCTGAGCCATGAAGGCTGTTGTACTGTATATTGGGCATTAGTGATTAAGGGTTGCCGATCGTATGATATCAGATGATATAGATGTGTTGTGTGGCTGTTCATATCCCAGTGATTGTGGTTATGTGGATACAGGAGAGATCCTGGAGCAACACAGAGGAACAGTGAGAAATTCCTCCAATTAAATTACTTTTACCAATTCATGTTGAGTGAAGTTTTTTTTTTTTTTTTTTTTAATGATGCTTATTGATTGAAAAATGAGCTTGAATCCCATC